>NW_027186304.1:77857282-77897207 GCF_028583685.1 Petaurus breviceps papuanus | reverse complement strand
TGAACATTTCATCTTAATATCTTGAGCCAGTTATTAAGATCATATTAACCTTGTAACAAGATTCTTGTCATATTTTCCTTTGGAAAAATAGACGAATTAGATAAATTCTAGGTTGGAAAACATTTGGAGGTTGCTAGACTCTTCCTATGGCTGTTACTTAGATGAGCTGGAAGAACTACTCTTTGTAATGAACTGCACCCAGATTTTTTTTTGCCTTGCTGGGTACATGCTAAATGAATAAAAGCAGAATCTGATCTGATTTCGCATTTGAATTTTCTAAAAAAGGCAAACACTAAGCCACTTAGCTATTTTTAATCCACACTGAACCCTTAACTAGAAAAGAGAAACTAAAGTTGTCACAAGAATGATATGGATTAAGATTTTTAAAACCGTTCATATCTGGAAAAGTTATCAGACCCAGAGCCAAGTTACCTAAAATAGATGATGATTTTTTTTTTTTAGAGATACCCATTCCAGATAAATGGAGAAAGTTTAAAAAGGGCGAAGTTCTTCCCTGAGGCAGAAAGGACCCAATGATATCATGAGGTCCCTGTCAGCCCTGTGACCATGAGTATTGACTCTTCAGACATTTGTAGAATGATAGAATATTAGAACTAGAAGACCAAATGAATGCTGTAAGTCATTTATTTGGAGTCTTCATCAACAGTTTTCAACATTAGTTTCCAAAGAGCTACATTTAAAATATGTCTGTTTCTATTTTCTTCTGCAGGTATCTGGGTGGCAACCACATTGCTGTAGTGGAGTGTTTAGAAGGACTAGGAGAGCTCAGAGAGCTTCATGTTGAAAGTCAGAGGCTTCCCCTTGGCGAAAAGCTTCTTTTTGATCCAAGAACTCTTCAGGCCTTGGCAGTAAGACTATCTCTTAGTTTTCTGACTGAGCAGCTTGGTGACTGACATGCGATTTTAAGTTAGCCATGGAGATTAGTGGAAAATAATAAATAGATTGACATCACATACATTATAAACTAATATACAGAGAGTTCATATTTATATAGCACTTTAAAGTTTGCAAAATTCTTTCCAAATATCATTTCATTTGATTCTCACAACAGCCTTGGGAGGTAGGTGCTATTGTTATCTTCATTTTACAGACAAGGGAACTGAGGCAAATAAAGTTTAGATTATTTGCCCAGAGTCACATAGCTCGTGTCTGAGACTCTATTTGAACACAGGACTTCCTGACACCAGGTCTTGCACTATATCCACCTAGCTACCTAAAAAAAATGCATATCGATACAGATATAGAAGACATCTATATATCTATAGATATAGAAGAGAGCATGATATCCACTGTACCACCTAACTACTTTAAAAAATGCATATCTATATAGATATAGAAGACAGCTAGGTGGCTTAGTGGATAAAGTGCTAGCCCGGGAGTCTGGAGGACCTTGATTCAAATCTGACCTCAGACACTTACTAGCTGTATGACCCTGGGCAAGTCACTTAACTCTGCCTCATTTTCATCATCTGTAAAATGAGCTGGAGAAGGAAATGGTCAGACACAAGTGAAAAACAATTGAACATACATATAGATATAGAACAGACATATCTTTATACCACCTATTTCAAATAGCATTTGCATTTTTAACAGTGCTTCTCCGAACCTTTAATACTTTAACCCAAAAAGAATGAATAACATTAGAATTTCAGGCACCAATGCAAGACCATTAGAGAACTATTTAGGAGTGACATGATCACACTATTTGTTGACTACTTATGATATGTTAATGTAAATATGTGTGATAGTGTCTATATGTATGTAATGAGCTCCTTGAAGTCAGGGATGGTTTCTTACTCATATTTGTATTCCACCCCAGTATCTAGTTTTGTGCAGAGTAGATGCTTAATAAGCATTTATTGATTTGAATACATATGTATATCTGCATATGTGTATATACATACAGATGCAGCTCTTAACTGATATTGAAGTATGTATATGTGTATGCATATATACAGATATGTAATAAGCATATATATACATATACATACTTCCTATAAAGAGCTTTTATTTATTTTTATATATGCTAACTTGTTATTTAAGGAAAGATTACCTTGGTGCCTAACATAATTACAGTTATTTATTTAAAACATTCAGAGGAAAAAATCCATAAGCAAAATCTATAAAGCTACTGATAATAAGGGATTTTTGTGACCTTAATGAACTCTTGGGAACCTTATCAATATGAAACTTATCAAATTTGCAGATGGCAAAAAGTTGAGATGGATGGTTAATATATTGGATGACAGAGACTAAGTATCAGGGGGACCTAACTTGAAGAGATTGTCTCGTCTTCATAACTGAAGATATGGCAACAGATTTGATTTGATCCTTGTAGAGATTTCAAGAGTATCGGATGTGTATTGACCATTTCCTGTGGCCCAGATTCTATCACAAAGAAGAAAGACTTTAGACATCACTGGGAAAGAAATTGGGATTCATTTGAGATATTTTAGCCAAAGCTGTCAAGGTCCACTATCCTAGCTCCTGAAGTCTGCAACAGAGGTATAATAGAATGAGCTTTGGCATGGAGTCAGGAGACCAGAGTTATGTGACTTTGAGCACATCATCCCAACCCTCTTAGTGCTCAACTCATCTTTAAAATGAACCAAGTGGACTAGAAGATCACTAAAATGTTTTCCAACTCTAAGATTCTCTGATCATAGCAAAAGTATAACACGACAAAAAGCATAACATTTCATTTTGTCTACATAATGAACTTAAAGGCAGCTACAAAAACCCTTGTTTGATGCCTCCTTGTGGCTTAGGGGTGACCCAAAGCTCTCAGCAGAATTAGTTCTTCCCAAACCAAAAGGGCTTCCAAAAGAGCAAGCGTTGTTTGTCCTTCATTTTCTAAAAGAACCTTTGACATCATGGAGGGATGTTTTGACTTGTTTTTAAATTGGATTTAAGTGACGCAGAGTTGCACAAAGTCGTTGGACTCATTCCCTCACTCTTTCTGAGTCACCAAAATCCAGTGTCAGGTCAAAAGTCAAAATGGTTTTCGGTGATCCAGGATGCAGTGGAGGACCTTGGCATCTTTAATGTCTGACCAACCTCTAAGTGCTCCATAGTGCCTGTTTCAGCTACCTTCATGCCCACTCTTGGAACAAATTGTTCTCCTCCCTCCAGGGAGGTCTTCACCTGTTTTCGGTAGACATTCCCCTAACTTACCAATGAGGCCTGTCAATTACCCTCAACCTGGTTTAGCCCCTCTGCTGAAACGGTTTACTGGGAAGTGGCAGCTGTGCATGCTACAGCTTCTTGGAGACACAGGTGAGAGTTGGGTGAATCAAGTGCACACCAAAAGTGGATGAACAGCCTTAAAAAGGTTCAGTAAAGGGGCGGCTAGATGGCGCAGTGAGTAAGCACCGGCCCCAGAGTCAGGAGGACCTGAGCTCGGTTCTGGCCTCAGACACTTAACACCCACACAAAAAAACTAGCCATGTAACCTTGGGCAAGTTACTGAACCCCAATTGCCCTCCAAAAGAAAAAAAAGAAAAGAAAAGGTTCAGTAAGCCCTCACACCAGAGGTAGTAGTCTTCTGGAATACGCCATACATCCCAGCAGGGTAAGGGAGAGACAAGACAAGATAGACAGGCTTGGTTGTCCAAGAAGTAGCTTAGACAAGTTCAGAGAGAGTCATCCTCAATCTGGCAACAAGGTTATGGATTTTATTGTAATCTAAGTCATAGGAGGGTAGCAAACTGTCAGTGGAAGGGTAACTTACACCAACAAGATTACAGATTATTGAAGTATTGAAATAATAAAGAAGATAAAGATTATGTGAATGATTTAGAATTTTTGATCAAGGAACACTAGGTTTTAAAAAGTTATCATATGTGATATTCAAATGAGTAGTTTCCTAAATTGTCCTAATTCGTTTTCTTACAGAATTCCCTCTCTATATTAAATATCAGCAATAACAATATTGATGAAATAAAAGACTTAGAAACACTGGAGAATCTCACTCAGCTTATAGCAGTTGACAACCAACTTCTTCATGTGAAGGTATTTATTAAAGGAAATGTTGGTAGAAATTTTTTTTACTATTAATTGACTATAAAGTTTCCCACTTTAAAACCTGTCAGGTCACTCTCAAGTTATATTATAAACTATTCCTACCACAACTACTCACATATCTCTCCAAATCTGTCCCCCTCAGAATCCTTTTTTATTTTTTTATTTTATTTATTTATTTTTTAAAGCAATCGGGGTTAAGTAACTTGCTCAAGGTTATACGGCCAGTTATTTCCGGGTGTGGTGCTGAGTATCTGAGCCTGGATTTGATCCAGGTCATCCCAACACTGGAACCGGTGCTCTTACTCGCTGAGCCACCTGGCCGCCCCTACGCAATTGGGGTTAAGTAACTTGCTCAAGGTTACACGGCCAGGTGTTTCTGGGTGGGTGCTAAGTGGCTGAGCCCGGGATTCGATCTCCAGGTCTTCTCAACACTGGAGCCGGTGCTCTTACTTGCTGTGCTACCTGGCCACCCCTCAGAATCCTTTTTTAAAGAAAAAAGTAATCGTTTTCATCCTTCATTAATACCATGTTAGTGGGCTATTATTTCATGGCAATTGTAACAGGAGCTATTTGGAAAGTTTGATCGAAGCATTGAAAGAGAAGCAATAGTAATCCTTTGTTGTCAAAAATAAGGAGTTTTAAGAGTTCTTCATGGTATTTAACTGCCTCAGTCAAGCCTTTATTGGATAGTTTTTTTTTCTTCCAGATCTGCTGTTTTTTTTTTTAAGTAATTCTAATTAATGTATAGATAAAGTTATGGTTAGTATCAATTGTCTAGTTAATGTTGCTATAGAATTTTTTTGTAATTTTAGGTGTATTTTTGTTGAGGAGGTGATAAAATGAGTATTTTGCCTAACGTCCCCCCACTGGCTTCCTAGGCAGTCCCTCACTCAGAAATGACTGCCTGGACATTCTATTCCCGTTACGTAGCATCTATGAGCAAGCTTTACATAAGCTTTATGGGCTATAAAGAGCTTTTGAGCACATTATCTCAGAGATACTAGAGATATTATAATATCTCTATTAGATATTATATACTATAAAATAGAGAAAGAACCCTAGACCTGGAGTCAAGAGACCCGAGCTCCAGTCCTAGCTCTGAACCTCACTTGTGTGTGGCCTTGTCAAGTCATTTCACCTCTCCAAGCCTCAGTTTCCTCATCTGTAAAATAGGGATAAAAACACCCATAATATTTGCCTCACATATTATAAGAATCAAATATGTGTAATGTTCTTGCAAACCTTAAAGCATTGCATAAATGTTTATTATTAATAAATTATAAAATTTTATGTAACATAGGCAGTTATGGTTTGATTCTCTCCCTGTAGATAACCTCCAAAATGTCATGTGGTCCTGATTTTATAGACAAAGAAAGGTTGTGGCCTATTGACACACTGCAGAATGCCTAAAACATTAAACCCCTGCTTAGGCTATAAGAACTAACCAAGTGGTTAAGCAAAGGGATGATGCTCTGTTCCCACAGAGACCGTGGCTGCAGATGTCTCCTCTCTTACATGTGTAACAATGCAGAGTCTCTCCAAAGGTTGGTTAAATAGCTTAGTCACCTACTAAGGGTTTGGAGAAAAGTGAACCAGAGGATTTAGAGACTGACGACTAAAGATCCCTGCTAAAAATCAGCAAACAAGGGTAGATTGGAGATGGGTTTGGGTGTCTTGTCTGGAAGGCAAATCTCTAACATTGTAACCTCCTTGGGTGATATCTGTCTGAAGCCAGGCCTTTGCAAAACTTCTGTGTTTAAATCTCTTTTTCATTCTCCATGTTTATAGGCAATAGGAAGAGGGACAGGACCTGTGAATTCTCTGGTATAGGGAACTTCTAAAGTAAGAAACTCCTACTGCCGGTGCAGGTCAACACCTTCTCTGCAACTTAGTAGCTTAAAAGACTTGTCGAGGCACCTGAAAGGTTGTGACTGTGCCAGGGTCATCCAGCCAAGATGTGTAAAAGGCAAAGACTTATACGTAGGTCGTCCTGGCTCTAAGACCACCTTGATTATATGTCACTAGCTGCTGCTACTTTCATGTCCATCGTCGACTCAGTAGTCTTTGTGGAGGTTCGCCTGGGAACCTAACCATCATGGGCAAAGTTTATGCTAGAAAATTGTGTTCCTCATTATTTAAAACAGCAATTTAAGAACATCTTGTATTCCAAAAGTTAGCAGATTTTCAATTCAGAACATCTGTGTCATGAGAGTCAAGTACCTACAAAGGATGTAAAGTATATGAAAGTTGAAAATACTAGAGAAACTATTGAGGTTTTTTGTTTTTTAATTGTAGCACACTACAGAAAAAAAAAAAAGAAAGAAATATATTTAAGAAGTAAAATGAGTCCATGGATTGGTAGGAGAGACAGTGTGATATAGTGGATATAGGGCCCTCCAAGACTGGAAGACGTAGATTCAAGCTTGAACTTTGACACATCCTGGCTGTGTGTACCTTGAGAAAGTCACTGTCTCGGTGCCCCAAAGGCGACTCTTCACAATTATAAATTTCCGTTCTGATCCACCCTGGTGAAAAGAGCCTTTTCACAGAGAGTTCGTATCCACCTAGTGCCAGTTCAGTCACACGTCTGAATCCCCCCAAAGGTAAAGTGACCTGTCTTCCAGATGTAGTCATGAGTATATTCAGGACTCATCTCCATGATAATAAATGGATTTGTGTGGAAAGTAATCAGTAAATGTATTTATAGCCACATGATCCTGGCATAGTCAGTATTGCCAAGCTGTATAAGATTCTAATTCAAGGACAACAATGGTCCAGCAAGTAATGAGATAAATAATCTTGGAAGCCTGTCCTTGCATGTCAATGGACCACTACAAATCAAACTAAATCTTTTCATTTGTAGATTCTGCCATGACATTGTAGAACTGAGTCTGCCTAAATATAAAAATAAAGAGCTAATGTATAAGGCTTTAAGGTTTTCAACATACTTTGCATATATTGTCACATCACAACTCTGAGAGGTAGGTGATATTATTACCTCCATTTTACAGATAAGGAAACTAAAGCAACCAGAGGTCAGTGACTTGTTCAGGGTTATGTAACCATTACATGAGGCAGAATTTGAACTCAAATCTATCCGAGAATTAGTTCTGCCACCCAGAATGCTGATTTGAAAAACAGTATATTTGTTATGCTTTAATGTAGAGAGGTTTTTATACTAAGAAAAGCCTTTAATAATGGCTCATACCTGGTTTGTTCCCCTTCTGACTTAACTACCCTTTTAGAATTAATAATGAGGAGTGGAGAAAGTAATGGTTTTGACTTTAGCAATAAATAGGTTGTCCTGGGAAATATTGCCTCCATTATGACCCAGAACAGAGGACCTTAGAGTTGGAAGAGACCTTGGGATTTTCCTAGTTTCCTGAGCACTTCATTTTGACTGATGAATCCAAAAAAGCTAAATTATCTACCTAATGTAACTGTTCAGGTTAATGGTAATATATAATTTTAGTTGAAGTAAAATTCACTTTGGGTTTCTATTTTTATTTTTATTTGTGCATAAAACAAAAGTTTCTGTTATAGAAATGTTTTGCATGACTACACACGTATAACCTATATTGAATTGTTTGCCTTCTCAATGGAGGGAGAGGGTATGTAGAGAAGAAGGAAAGGAGAGAATTTAGAACTCAAAGTCTTAAAAAACAAATGTTAAAAATTGTTTTTACTTGTAACTGGGGAAAAATAAAATACTAAATTTAAAAAACTAATGTTTTTTCTATACAACAAAAAGTGAGAATCTGGACATTTTCCAGGTAATTTGATCATGTAATTTAGGCCAAAAAAAATCTACATTAGGGCCAGAATTATATTTGTCCAATTATTTTAATCAAATGGATCCAATCAGTCTTAGTAAAAATTTACAAAAACTGATAAGATGGAAAAAAAAGTCATTGTTAATCTTTTATGACTCTGAGGTTTATTAACTCAATATAATTTAAATAAATTGCAAGTTTATTCCATAGTAGAATTTCAGTTGTTTTGTTGAATTTGTTTTTATTGGCTTTAGGATCATTATATTATTGTGTAACATTATCTTCAGAATAAATGCTAGAAATAACAAAAATTAGCATGCTTGTCCACCAAACTAAATATTTGTTTTATAGAACACAAATACATAGACTGCTCTAAACCTGTCATGTTTTCTGAGGTCTCAATTTATTTGGCCTTTGCTCATTATTGATTATGGCAAGAATATTGTCCAAAAGATAAATTTATACTCTTCACAATTTAGTCAGGAACAAGGGGAAAATTATAGATTTTCTCAGGAAGATTATGACAGGCAGTCACCGTGGTGACAAATTGCTGTGTGTTAGTACAGTTAGGGCAGTGGAGCTAGACGTTTCCAATAAAGATGAGAACAAACTGGTCAAATACAGGTTATAAAGGGCCATCCTTAATTGTGCAGAATTCGATTGCCCTTGCTGCAGACGTCTACAGAGGCACTAAGGCACTCACTGCTGCATGTGGAATATAATTTGCTCCTCAGTACTTTGCAGCAGACCTCTAAGTGATAGCATGACATGATCATTTATCAAACTGGCTGCCCAGAAAAGTGTCTGGTCCCTTTAGTATAGCTTATTGAAAGGCTAAAAAGTGAAAACATTTTATTAAGACAGAAAGGCAATGAACAACTAGAGGATATCCAAAGTGTAATCATATTTCAGCACAAGGTTAGTATAGTCTTAGATAAATATACACTGGAGGGAATATGTTCAGGGTCATTTATCAAATGAGTAAAAGTTAAAAATCTAAAGGCCTGTTTCAGTAATCACAAGTTGTCTGTATATATTTTAATTTGCTATTATTGGCCAATTTTTAGTCATAAGTATATTGTCTTCAGCATTGTCCAAAACTATGATACACTCTTCTTGTCTTTGGACAGAAAGGTTTCCAATCTAAGGATAATGCAACACAATTTATATGTAAAATATATGAGGTAATGAAGTCTTTATAGTCATTACTCAGAATCAAACAGATGTGTCCACTTAACAAATATTCAAGTGCCTAGGTGTAAAATCAGATAGGGAATAAACGAATATATAGATCTGAGGCCCTCCTCGATCTTTAAAATTTTCTCTAATGCAGGTCATATTTTCCTGAGAGGGGAAAGCCTATTAACTGTTACTATCCTACTGACCAGCATTAGAGGACAAAAATTTTAACAGGATAGTTTAATTATGTAGATTCAGCCAAAATTCCAGTATTTAATACCTGTGTTTAATAAATGTTTTCAGGTGAGAAAGGGGATTTCCATTGAAACTTCACATAAATTGATTTTTCCAGGAAGAATTTGGAGGGGGGAGGAAGAATCTTACTAAAACAATCACCTTGCAGAAAAAAGATTTTGACATGAAGGGTTGGGGGAGGAAACAAGCAAAAATGGAAGGTAATACATGGGCAACAGACTTGGTTTTTGTAGCAGCAAAACCCCAGCATACCTAGGGTGGATGCCAACACAGGTTCTTAGATCTGCTTTTCTAAAGGAAAGCAACTCAAAATGGATTAACAATCTTGCTTTAATCAAATATATGTCATCTACCTAGTTCAGGGGAAAAAAGTCAGCACCCTGAACTTCAGAGAATACAAACAAGTTACAAGCAGACAGAGAAACAGATCAGCAGACAGGCTTCCAGCTGTCTGACCATTACATCCAGACTTAGTCAGTCACCAGAGAGGGAAGCACCAACATCTGGGTTTTTAAAGCTGGGGGGCTCAACGGCTGCCCAGAGTCTCATCTGGTCCAATTACACAACTCTTCTCAAAGTGAGCCCCAAAACAAAACCTCACATCAGGGTATATATAGCCTTCTCCTGATTCAGAGACTGTCACAGAACCTCTTGACCCACTGCCTAATCACAAAGTAACAAGGTGTGAGCATTCCTGAAAAACAAGCCTCCAGCCACAGGCTCCATGTGACCACATTCAGCCTATTATTTTCAAATCAAAGGAGGTTCTCAGAGTCACTTAAGCCTATCAAAGGGCCTAGGGGCAGGGAAGATCTTAGATTCCCATTCCCATAACAATGGGCAACAGACTTGGTTAGCAACATTATTCTTAATGCTGAAAGGAGGGTGTTAGGATTGATGAAAAGCTATCAGGTCTTGAAGACCAAGGAATGAACTTGAATTAAGGGATAGAAATGGGAGTTAACAAGAAATGGTAAGCCATTGTGTAGAATGAGCCTGAACTTAGAAAAATGGGGTTTGAGCCCTGGTAGGGCTGTACCACTGTGAGCTAGTCCCTGAATCTCTCTGAATTGCAAGTTTCTTCCTCTACAATGATTTTCTTACTACTCACTGTCACAATCTCAAACTCTGTTCTGAGGAAGGTGCTTTGCAAACTACAAAATACTTTGTATATATGATTTGTTATGAGTCAGATGTGGACATCAAGAACACATATATTGACTTAATCTATAAGTTCTCTGCACAATTTGTGCCTTCAATATTTTCCCTCTAAAACGAACTAGATTAATTTAGACAAAAGAAGATAGATCTTGGGCCTGCTACCTGTCTATGAATTAGACTATGACCAAGAGGCTACACAGAATTAAATTCAAATGTTACCTTTTCTCTAACCCTTTCTAGTTCTGTGTAGAAGTACTGTGGGATGGGACATCTGTGTAAACTGGCATTTTCACTTAGGCTCAATAATGATGCCTGAATTCTAGCAACTGATTTCTCTTTCTCTCCTTTTAATTAGGATTGTGCTATACAAGCAGCAAATACAGAGCTGCAGAAAAACCTAATATTTCCCAGTGTCAATTAGAAAGAGAATTAGAATCAAATTCATGAGTATATATAATTCAGAGGCTTTTATAATAGCATCAGCATGGTTAATCCCTCCATACTTTCTCATCCTGTGCAATTTCTGTCGATTGCCACAGGGCACAGGGGATCTACCCAGAGCACCTGAAACCTTCCTCAGGTTCTTTTAATATTTTATGATTACTCAGGATATTCAAATGTTATCCCTCATTCTCACTATATTATTGACCTACATCCTTTTCCAGGTAGTCATATGTCAAATCATCATTGGTAATATATTGCAGCCTGCTTAAACCCATCTACAATGCATTTTACATCAGCCTTTCAGCCATTTTGGTTCTTCCCAGATCAGGGGGTGTGAGGTGGAGGGTTAAGCAGTGGTGGTGTGTGGCAGCAAGTCATAAAATTAGAATGAGTATCACTCAGTGTCAAGGAGAGGCCCTTAGTGAGTGTGAGCATGCTGCCCCACATAATGGAACCATAAGGAGGAACGGGAGAAAAGAATGCCATCAAAGCAATGTATGAGCAAAAAGGATGGACTGATCACATGACAAGAGCAAAGGATAACTGGGACAGCTTGTAGATAGCTTATCTGCTCTCCAGGTATCCTCATGATATCGGCAGAAAGTGTGGAAGGGCCCCCATCATGTTGGGTGGACACTCTGTGGTAACCTTATGCACAAGAGTCACCTAGGATGAGCAGGCCGGGGTGGCTGGCAATCTGTATTGTTAGAGGGAACATCCACCTCAGGGAGAATACAGCCCCATTAGAGTATCTTTGCCAAGAAAATCCCAAATGGGGTCACAAAAAGTAGGACAACAAATGGTGTTCCATGATTGATAGCTGTTGCAGTACCAAGAGGCCATTTGACATAAAATAGTGGAGTTGGGGTCAGGAGATGGAGCTTCTAATCCTATCTCAGATATTCACCAGATATGAGAATATAGGGAAATCATTTAACTTCTCAGAACCTTGGTTCCCTCTTCTGTAAGGTGGAGATAGTAAATATTTGTCCTATCTACTTCAGAGAGTTGTTGAAAGGAAAGTGCTTTAAATACCTGCAAAAGCAATATATGAATAAATATAAGTTGTGTTAGACAGATGAACTTTTGTGGCAATGAGAACTTTTGTCATCTAAATATCCAATGACTTTATTCCTTTTTTTAGAACTGAAGGTATTAACATATATTAAAATGCAACTAAAGTAACTAATATAAAATCTAATATATAAAATTACATGTATATTTTATTAAAATTTAATTATTTAAAATATCATGTAACCTAATATATTAAAATAACTCAATAAATAATGAAAATATTTTAGGATACTGTTAACAATGTAATTTTGGTAGTTATAGAGTACTGTGTCCTTCTCCTTTCATAATTACAGGATTTGGAGCTTTTACTGAACAGGTTGCCCAAATTATGGAAAATGGATCTGAATGGAAATCCTGTTTGCCTCAAGCCAAAATACAGGGACAGACTGATTGTGATATCTAGATCTCTAGGTAAAATAATTTATGTTACATGTACAACATTTTCTTTCAAAAATAAGCAAGTTTGGGGACTTAAGTAGTGTATTAGCTTTCCTGTGTGGTTTGAACATGACATTCGTGTCTATGAATTATCTACTTTTAAATATTTAGTAGTATTTTTTTGAGGCAGTCAGTGTTAAGTGATTTGCCCAGAGTCACACAGCTAGAAAGTGTTTGAGGGCACATTTGAACTCAGGTCCTCCAGACTCCAGGGCCAGTGTTTTATTCACTGTGCTATAATTATTATTCTTAGCAATTTTTGACCCTAATAATTAAAAAGAAAGAGAGCATGAAATATTTTCTGACATCATAATTACTGATATCACAGTTGAATATCTTGCTTTTAGAAAGAGATCTCAGAGTAAAGTCACCAGTCATAAGCATTTAACAACTTTCTGTCATTTAGACAATTATTTATTGGGTTCTTTCTGAAGATCATGGAGCAAGTAGGTGGCACAGTGGATAGAGTGCCAGGCCTGGAGTCAGTAAGACCTGAGTTCAAATGTAGCCTCAGACACTAACTGTGTGACCCTGGGCAAGTCACTTAACCCTGTTTGCCTCAGTTTCCTCATCTGTAAAATGATCTGGAGAACAGAAAACCTCTCTAGTATCTCTTCCAAAAAAACTCAAATGGGGTCACAGAGAGTAAGACATAGCTGAAATGACTGAACAAGAACAACAACTAAAGATCATCTTATGAGATCTTTACAGATAAGTGGTAAGTGGAACTGTATGTAATCTTAACACTGAGATGATACTAGCTTATTAAGTGAAGTGGCATTCTTCAATGGAAAGAATAAACTCGTATGGTAGAAAGAATATTGATCTGAGAGTCAGGAAGACCTGATTAAAATCTTGCCTCAGATGCTCCCTAGCTGTGGGACCTTGGGCAAGTCCTTTCACCTCTTGGAGCCTGTTTCTTCAGTTGTAAAATGAATGGGGATGATGATGATGATGATGATGATGATGATGATGATGATGATGATGATGATGATGATGATGATGATCTCCACACAGGGTTGCTGTGAGAATCAAATAAAATAATGTAGGCAAAATGCTATATAATGTGGTTTGTTAGTGGTAGTAATTGTAAAACCTCATTTTGAGTCCTGGTTCTGCTGCTTACTACCTGTGAAACTGGGAAAGTCATGTGCCCTCTCTGGCTTTTTGTTCCCTTTTCCATAAAATAAAATAGTTGGACTAGATGAACTCTAAGGTATTTTAGAAAATAGCTCTGAATCTATGATACCATAGCACCGATCCCTATTTGAAGGGGGATTTGCATTAGAGAGCCTTCCTTCCTTATAGTAAATCATTAAATGCTATATTCTAACTATAGCTGGTGAAGAAAAACCCTTTTTTAATGTGTAAGGTAATTTTATTTATTTTTAATTTAATTTTCTTTATCATTATGATTCTGACAAATATCAATAGATATAAAGTTTCCTTATAGAGAAAAGTACAGGAAAGAACATTCTATTTGACACCATGAAATTTTGTTATGCACAGCCTTTTTTTTTTTTTAAAGAAGACGTATTAAATTTAACATGCTAGTTTCAACAATGTCCTCTTTTGAACCCTTCTGAACTTGTTTGCTGTTTTCTGTGTATTTTTTTAATGATTCATTGACACCTCTTTTCTTTCCCTCTTTTGTTTGGTATCACTAAGCCTCATGAACTGCCATAAATCCTTTCCCTGCCCCACCTTCACTCCCTCAAAAAAAAAAAAAAAATCCCTCCCTAATAACAAATAAGCATAGGCAGTAAAACAAATCTATTCTTTGGCCGTGTTTGAAAAAGTACTTCTCATTCTTGGCCTCTAGTCCCTCGCCTCCCTACAAAGAGGTGGAAAGCATGCTTCATCATCAGTCTTCTGGAATCACAATTTCTCTCAAGTCTTTAACAGTTGTTTTCTTTTACAATGTTATAATCTTTGTAGAAATTTTTCTCCTGGTTCTGCTCATTTCTCCCTGCAGGAGATACAAGTCCTCCTAGGTTTTTCTAAATTCACCTCCTGATTTCTTACAGTGCAATATTATATTGCCTTCTTCATATTCCCTAATTTGTTCATCCTTTCCTCAGTTGGTGGGTACCCACTTCTTTCCAGGTTGGTTTGGGTTTTTTTGCTATAACAAAAAAGACTGCTAAAAATGTTTTGTATATATGAACTCTTTTCCTCTTTTTTTTATTTCTTTGAAGTTTGGACTAGTAGTGATATCACCAGATCAAAGAATATGCACATATTAGTGACATTGGAGACATAATACCAAAATTGCTTTCTATAATGGTTGGATCAGTTCACAGCTCTACCAGCAATGTGTTTTTGAGCCTTTCCCCCTACGGCTCTTCTAACTACTGTCATTTTTCTTTTTTGTCATCTTTATATCAATATGGTGAGTGAGACAGAACCTCAGAGTGTTTTAATTTGCATTTCTCTTATTATTAGTAATTTAAATTATTTTTTAATTTGACTATTAATAGGTTTTCTTTTTTAAAAGTCTTTCTATTCATATCTGCAGAGGAATGCCTCTTGTTCTATATTTGAAATAATTTTTTTTAAGTGGGAAGGAAAGAGTCCTAGCAACATCAAATCTCAAACACAGCAGTAATTATCAAAACTATCTAATATTAGTTTAAAAATAGAAAAAAAAGATCAAAGAAACAGATTAGTTACACAAGACCCAAAAACAATTGATCATAGTTTGATAAACTCAAAAACTACAATTATTGGACTCACTATACAGTAAAAACTGCCAGGACAAATGGAAAGCAAGCTGGCAGAAATGAAATGAAGACCAATATCTCACACCTACCACACATGATAATCTCCTTATAAAAGGCCATATCATAAACAAATTAGAGGAGCAGAGAAGGGAGTAGCTTTGACAATTCTACATTAAGGAAGAGTTCTTGACTAAACAAGGAATGGAGAGGATCACAGGAGATATTACATAAAATTGAAATTTTTCTGCATAAACAAAACCAGTGTTATGGAATTAGAAGGGAAATAATTGGGGGGGAAATCTTTGTGTCAGATTTTTCTAATTAAAATCTGATAACATACAGTTTGGAGATATTTTTGGCATAAACTTATTTCCTTTTCATTTGCTTCTTATAGAAACAAAGTACAGGGAATAAGAAGGATACCTGAAGCTTTGATTAGCTAGTTTCCAGCTAAGGAAGGAAATATAATTCTTCTGTGATAATTACTAGTTGAGAACCACTTTCTTAAAATTGGTATAGTGTTCAAGATGTAGAATATCAGTCTGAGTCACTGATTTTTCTGCTATGATCTTAAAATTCAGTATTAAGAATGCAGTTCCTTTAAAGAGTGAATTCATATTCCAGGCCCTTGACTGTGTTATTATACTTGACTCTCTTATACCAGCTAATCAGTAGCAACATTTTGCCAGGTGTAATAACCCCTTTTTAATATCTTAAACCCTCAGGAGGACAGCCACCCTCAAAAAAATCAGATCAAAAGGATCAACAGAATCAGAATCTATTAAATCACTAATGATTAGCTAATAAGGGCAAGTTTCATTCATTATTAGGTACTCAACAAATATAATCTAATGTTTTTATATTACTACTTCCTTTTATCCAAGAATACTTTAACAAACTATTTCTTACCAAATTAGTATCCAGAAAAAGGACAAATAGTACAAGTGATTGGAAGAATGTCAGAGTATTGAGCAAAGCTGAGGGTTGAAGATTTAGTTTTGTAAGACACTTGGCCAAATATATGCTGTCTTAATAGTTAGAACGATAATTGGAATCAAGGTAAAAGAGAGAATCATTACCACAAGAATGATTGCTTCTAAACACTTAACTTCAGTTTCAGGAATTTCATGACGATTTAAAAAAGTAGATATAGTATTAATATTAAGCATTATCATTAATTATTTGAATTACTAATGTTTTATCATAAAATTTTATTTTATAAGAATATGATTTAGTGTTTTATTGCATTTTGAGTAGGTTTACCTTATTTATATACATCAACATCCTATTTTTTCCAAGTCAATAGAAAAGCATACTCAGCACAGAGAGTAAGAGCACCGGCTCCAGGATGACCTGGGGATCGAATCCCAGGCTGAGATACTTAGCACCATACCCAGAAATAACTGGCCGTGTAACCTTGAGCAAGTTACTTAACCCCGATTGCTTAAAAAAAAATTAAAAAAAAAAAAGCATACTCAGTAGAAATTCATTTTACTATAAGTTATGTATATTAAGTAAGAGATTTCTGAATGCAGGGAGAGGAGAAGGTACAGTCAGAGAGGACAGCCAAGTATAGTGGAAAGAACACCCTTGAACTTGGATTTGGAACTTCTGGTATTGAATATTGACCCCAATACTTACTAGCAGTACAACTATAGGCAAGTTCATTCATTTCTCTGAGCCTCCGTTTCCTTACATGTAGAATAGGAATACTACTCCCACTATAGCCCTCCCAAGGTTTTATAGGTTATTTAAATTTATAAATCAAAGGCCATCTACATTTCTATATCTCACTAACAAATCATGACAAATACCATTTAATGTTAACAGTATGTAAATCTATACATTTAACACAATACCAATCACAATACCGATATGATACTTCATAGAATTAGATAAAATAATTCCAGAATTCATATGGAAGAGCAAAAGATTAAGAATATCAAGGGGAATAATGAGGAAAAAAAGGAGAAAAATTATACTTAACAGATTTACCATTAAGTAGTAATTTTCAAGTTTTTTCTAGTATTGGATAAGAAGATAGAAAAGTAGATCAGAACAGAAAATATAAGCGAAATTTAGAAAGAAATGCATACAGTTGTACCATGTTAATATACCAAATAACACAGAAAAGGGGGGAAAGTACTATTTAACAAAACTGCTTAGAAAACCAGGTAACAGTTAAACATAATATGGGACTACATCATCATCTTATAGCATAAAACACATAAATTGCAAGTGGATCAGTTGTCTAAACAGAAAAAAAAAAAAAAACGGGGTGGCTAGGTGGCACAGTAGGAGAGTGCTGGCCCAGAGTCAGGAGGACCTGAGTTCGCATCTAGCCTCAGACACTTAACACACACACACACACACATACACACACCTAGCCGTGTGACCTTGGGCAAGTCAATGAACCCTAATTGCCCTCCAAAAAAAAAAAAAGAAAAAACATAAAGAATGAATATACACTATATAAATGTAAACATTGCCTTTTGGTGACACCCAAGAATATGACAATCTATCTCAGACACCAAAGAAATAAATAGGAGTTAGTTATAACCTAGAAATGAACTCATTTAATTTTAGTAACAGATTTAGCTTCATCTAAATGTCATTTAGCTGTGAAACTCTGTAGCTATCTAAGTGGGTAATTTAGTATACAAAAGGACAGAGAGAGTTTTCCATCTTCCATTTTTACCCAGAGTAGTCTAAAATCACATTCTTTCCATAATACTATGATTAAAGTGCTTCACATTGACCCCAAAGAATATGCCTTTGCTATTATTCTTACTAAATAAGTAGGTATTGAAAGGTCTCAGTTGTGTTGGCAAATGCACCTGATCTTTGTTATGATGTGTTAAACCTTCATTAGTCATAAATTATACCATTAACTGCTATATACCATACCATGTATGCTACTGTTAAAAGATCTTAAAGCAGGAATTATATAAAGAATATAAAAAGATCTTTATTAAATAGTGTTATAATCAATGATTTGTACCTTCATCATTGATGCTCAGACATGTGAAAATAAGTAATGTATCTGTGATATATTTTTATGTTTCCTCTTTGCATATTCCAGAAGAGATCACAACCCATTCATATCCATACCTTATGTGTAGGTACTCCATAGAGGATCTGCCCAATTTTCTGGAGATCTTGCTCAGAGTTTTTCAGTATATCATGGACATCAAATAGAAAAGCTTCAAATGTAATCCCAGGAATAAACCACATCTAATAGCTGCCAAGGACCAGCCAAATTAAGTAGGAAGAGGTTTATCACGAGGATTTTGGTCAATAGATATTGAATTCTTTGGCCACACAGTTAAATTATTTGATTCTTACAATGCAGTTACTGCAGAAGTAGAAAATGAATTGTCTGCAGTTGTCCTTGATATGAGCAAGATCTTAATTCCTGTAGTGAAATGTCGCTACCCAATGGGGAGAAATTGGTTAAATTATATCGGTAGAAATTTGGGGTAAGTATAAATTATTTGTTTTAATTTCTACCATTCTATGGGATTTCCCTTGGAATTGTAGAATCTTGTGAAAGAGGAAATTGAGACCCAGAAAAGTCTAGGAATTTGCCTAGGTTTCTTTTATAGGTAAAATGTTAAATAACTTCTTATTCATTAAAATCATTATATTGCATATGTAAAACAAGATACTAATTTGTGATATATTTAGTTTTTCCTTAAGAAAAAAAGTTAAGTAAAATTTCATTAATACAAATTTTAAACAGTGTAAATAAACTTAATACTTAATTTTTAAAGTATATCTTTTTCCTCCAGCAAGTCTAGATGGGAAAGAAATAAAAGAAATAGAAAGACAATTTCTAATGAACTGGAAGGCATCCAAAGAAGCCAAGAAAAACATGAAGAAAAAGAGTGTGATATGGGATCCTTCAACCCCTCCAAACAAAAGTAAGCCTTCTAATCACTATATTTAAAAAGAGCAAAACAAAAATTTGCTAAAAGAAAATATCAAGAAGCTTAAAAGTCACTTAGTAGGGGTGGCTAGGTGGCACGGTAAATAGAGCCCTGGCTCTGGAGTCAGAAGGACCTGAGTTCAAATCCAGCCTCAGACACTTAACACTTATTAGCTGTGTAACCTTGGGCAAGTCACTTAATCCTAATTGCCCTGCCCTCCCCCCCCCAAAAAAAAGCAGTCAATTCTACATATGTTCATTCACTATCAAGCAAAAGCAACACAGGAAGGTCACATTTCAAAATGCTAACTAAACAGCAGCAGTAGTATTTTTAGTACATAAATAAATGCTGAATGAATGAATGAAACTATCTTAGATATTGTGCAAAGGAAGTTAGCTATAGTCTTTGTCCTTATCTTACTCTAAAAGTAATTTAACATATGTTCTCATCAGTATCATTTTGAGAAACAGCATACAACATCCAGGCTTTGGATATATAAAAGTGAGTATTTCCTTTTACACTATACCACTAAGTTGGACTTTATTTTCTGCATTCTTCATAGGCAGTAGAAATAGGGTAGATACTATTCTCATTCTCAGAGAGAGCAAAAATGAGATATTGAATACTCAGTACACTTTTTGTCTAATCAGGAGAGTATACCAGATTTGTAGATGACTCAAAGCAGGGAAACACATGCAAAGCACAAAAACATATGATGGCAGAGTCCAGATTCAAAAAGATCTTGACAGGCTAAAATATTGGGCCAGATTTCATAAGGTGAAATTGGTAGATATGAATAGGAAGTTTTACACTTGAGTTAAAATGGTTTATTTCACAAGTTTAAGGTGGGAGAGAAATGTCTAGAAAGCAGTTTATCTGAAAGATTAAAGATCTGGGATTTTGAGCAGATTTCATGCTCCATATAAAACAGCAATGTGATATGGCAACCAACAATATTAATGCAATGAAGCAGAGCATCTGTAATAGCAAGCACCCTAGCACACCCAGGATGGCCTGCTAGCACAGGTTCTTTGATCTGTATAAGTATCTATAAGTAGATATCTATAAGTAGATCTATAAGTAGAAAATGCATATTGATGAAATGGATCTATAAGTAGAAAATGCAAGCAGAGAAATACAAGCACAGAGATTCAGCAGACAGGACTCCTATTTTCTGAACAAAGTAATACAACCACCTACATACACCACCAGACCAGGAGAGCACAAACCTCTGAAGTGGGGGTTGGGGGGGCTCTTAATAAAAGGCTACTCAGAGTCCCGTCCAGGGAATCAAAAGGTCCTTCTCATAAGCAAACCCCCAAAGTAAAATACCAACCTCCCAGTTTATAGTTTTCAACTAATAGGCACAGTCAGAAGGCATCACAACCCTCCTAATTAGCTTAGTACCAAGAGGTGTGAAAGCCTTCCTACAATCAAGCCTCCCCTAAGCAAGCTTCCCTTTAGGCAGGTTCCTCCCCCAAAGGGCTCTATGTGACTCAGGATGTATCACAGCTGGGCCAGAGCTCAAAGCAGTAAGACATCCATGATTGAACACATGTGGTCACATGGGCCTATTAATGGATGGGGAAGATCTTCATATTCCATTAACATTACAACATCCAGTAGTAAGGAAGTCATGGCCCCTCTGTACTCTGCTATGGGCAGACCACACATCTTTGCTAAGAATATTGTGCCCAATATTGAGCACCACATTTTAGGAAGGGCTTTATTAAGCAAATGTCCAGAGCAGGGCACTGAAGATGGGGCCTGACCTTAAATCAATACAATACGAGGATAAGGTGGAGAAACTTGATATGCTTACCCTGGGGAAGAAAAGATTCAAAGACACTTGTACTTTAAGTATTTGAAAGGTTGGCACCCAGAAGATGTTTAGACTTGTTCTGCTCAACCCTAAAAGGCAAAAGTAGGAGCAATGATAGAAGTTACAGAGAGGCAAATTTAAGCTTGATTTAAGGAACAATCTCTTGACAATAAGAAATATACAAAAGTGATATAGGCTGTCTTCAAAGGAAGGGATTCGGGGCGGCCAGGTGGCTCAGCAAGTAAGAGCACTGGCCCCAGTGTCGGGATGACCTGGGGATCAAATCCGGGCTCAGATACTTAGCACCACACCCAGAAATAACTGGCTGTGTAACCTTGAGCAAGTTACTTAACCCCGATTGCTTTAAAAAAAAAAAAAAGAAGGAAGGGATTCCCATTTATTTTATGTACTTTAGCAAAAGCAATGACCAGATGTTAGATATCAGGTGGAAGGAATTCTTTTTTTTTTTTGTCTTTTTGGAGGGGGAATGGCAGGGCAGTTGAGGTTAAGTGACTTGCCCAAGGTCACATAGCTAGTGAGTGTTAAGTGTCTGAGGCCTAATTTGAATTCAGGTCCTCCTGACTCCAGGGCCTGTGCTCTATTCACTGCACCACCTAGCTGCCCAGGTGGAAGGAATTCTTGAAAGAAAGTATGATTTGGACAAAGTGGCCTCTGTGATCCCTTTCAACTCCAAAATGTTGTGATTCTGTGATTCTTATCATGAATTTCTGGGCCTTCACAACCCTATTAAGGAGTGGGAGGAAGGTGGCAAAAACAAGAGGCAGAGGTAGGGAAATATGTAGGTTTATGATTTGGGCATCTTTTCCCCTGATACATCAGTTTCAACATGGAAAATCAGTAAATAGGCCATCTTCATTTGACATACAGCCATAAATACACCTATAACAACAACTAAGGAAGGAAATACACAAATCAACTGCTGTGGAGAATCCAAAGAGGAAAAAAGCGATGAGTTTTACCTCTTTTGAGCTTAGGAGGCGATATGGAATCCCTTCCTAAACTCAAAGGGTAGGACTGGCTATATTATTAAGTAAAAAAAAAAAATTTCTTTCCAAAGAGTGCCAAAGCAACTTATAAATATTATAGAATTGTGGGGGGGGGGAGGTAGAAGCTGAGGGAGTAGGATTTCATCAGTAGAGAACTCCCAGTATGGAAACAGCAATTCATTTGCAACTTAGGGAGTCTTAGAGAGTTTTCCAATGTTATTGCAAAGGCCTGTCCTCTCTAGGCACAAGCAATTCCTTGGCCTGAATCAAAAAGAGCAAGCACATCTCTACTAACTCCTGCATGTCTGTTACATTCAGCCTTTTATTGAGATTATCTGTAGACATATCATACAACTCCTTGTAGACTTTAAGCTCTTTAAAGGCAGGGACTGTGTTGATTTTCATCTTTGAAACACCAATACCCAGTCAAGCACCTTCGACATAAATATTTGTTGAATTTAGTTGAATTCATAGTTAATGGTTGAGATGATCCTCCAAAAATGTTCAAATAAAATTTGTGTTCCAGTTAATAGAATGGTTTTTTTTTAAGCAGTTAGGGTTAAGTAACTTGCTCAAGGTTACCCGGCCAGTTTTTTTGTGTGGGTGTCATCTGAGGCCGGAACCGATCCCGGGTTCTCTTGACTCTAGGGCCGGCGCTCTTACTCACTGCGCCACCTAGCTGCCCCAATAGAATGTTTTTAGACTGAGATAAAATAAATTAGAATAAATAAGCTATTACATATATAACAATTTTATACATTTATTGTAGTAGTTGATGTTAATTATTGTTATATACCCAAACAATGATCTCAATTTTTTAAAAAAAAGTCTATCAATGTCATTTATGTTTAAATCACAGTCATTTCTGGAAATCTTCCTTTATAAAAAACAAACACATGATCCATTGACCAAGTCTGACAATGAGTACAGAATTTTCCCCTCATAGGTTCTCCTCTTGCTGCTTTTGGAGAAGAGGGAAACAGGTGTCATGATCTGATCTCTGACACCAAGGTTGGGTTTTCAGTGACTTCAAAGTTCATTTTCACTTTAAGGATCTTTTCATTTAATATTCTCCTGATTCTTTTTTTTTTTTCACTCAGTATCAATTCATACAGATCTTTCCATGTTTCTCTGAATTCCTGAAACTTGTCATTTTTTATGCACATTAATATTACATTCCATTCATACGTACAGCTTATTGTACAGATAAAATCAATGTTGTCAGATTGTTTGAGAAGAGGTTGATTCCGACCAAAAGTGTAGTTAGATAACAGAATCCCATGCAGATTTCTATAAAGTTAATATGGTTTAAATCAGTAGGTGCTTCTGCTTGTTGGAATTATTTTGTATTGTTAGTCTAGCCTCACTATGACTTTCTGGCTTTCCTTTAAATTCAAGGCACTGGAATTGTTGTTATTTTGAAGGGATGCAGAACTTAGGCTGGGCCAAACCCTGGAAATCTCTCTCTGTTACTAACTTTCAACTGAAGTGGGACTAGTTAGAGGGTCATAAGGCCTTTGTCACAAGGTATTAAAATATAGAGGCTTGTATTCCTTTGGCAGGTGAAAACAAATAAGCTTAGAGCCTAATTTGCAAGAATAGCTGAATGAAATGGTGTCTTGCTCTCCCTTCTAGCTACATCCCATGTGAGTTTCTCCCTGACCCAGTCTACCCCTTCTCCCTCCTCTTATTTGCAGCCTCCATAGAGGTTAGTATTATGGACTAATCTAAAGGACTTTTGTCTCCCCATAGCCACACAATTTCCATAGTCTCTCTCCCCATGGAACTTGGCATCCCAAAGACTAGATGGTCTCCCTGAGAATCCTTGCCTTTAACTAAATTTATCTTTAAAGATTCATTTAAGGGTGACTTTCCTGCTGCTCACGTTATAGAATGTTTTATGGTGTTTTTCCTGGGCACCAGAATTGCTAGTTCTGTTACAGCTTAATTCAGCCCAGATTGGCCTATTATAAATGTTTTAAGGGGCAGGTGAAACCACTTAGAGTAGTAATACCACTGAATTCTGAATGATTCAAAAATACATTCTGATATTTTGAAACATACATTATTCTCCTTTAAACCTTCATTCCCGAGTTTTAGCCAGGAGGGCTTATAATATTTTGAAAAATTCAGTTGAGGACTTTGAACATTGCATTCCTACATCCATAGTTATGATTAAGAATTCTAGCACCTGAGTAAAATTCAGTTGTTGGGGTGAGGGAGTTATCTAACATATGGCTATTATTGTGCATGACTGAGGTAGGCTAGAGATAGAGGTCATTGATTATGGGAATTTAGGGGGTTGAAGGGTTAGAAGATGACTATGAGCTAACTGCTGAATTTAACCTTGTTGGGTGCACCCCATCTCAGGCCTGGAGTCTGCCCTTCCTCTGTTTTAAACAGAGTCGAGAAATTTAAATCCCTTAGGTACCATCTTCTTAACCATTTGTTCATTTTCTGATTCTGCTTTCTCTTCTGCATCTTTTGCCTTCAGTGGATAACAGTGACTAAAATGCCACCTGTGCCCTTGTGGTCTTTAGTTTCTTGCCCAGGAGTATGACAAAGTTTTCTAGGCTTCTTCTGGTAGTAAGTATCATTTGTACTTATGGGAATCACCAGAAATGAGGCATAAACATCTACTTTTCCAGATCTGACGAGATTCTCTGTTATGTCTGGGATCAGCTGCTGACAAATAGCTAGCAAAGACTCACCGGCTACCAGTGTTTTTTTCTTTCTTTGACCTGACCAGACGATATTTTATCTGACAGCACATGTGAATCTAATATCATTCCTTGGAGGATAATCAGTAGCTTTCTTCTCAAAACACCCAACTCCCTCATCTTTAGGAAAAACCTTAGACTAATTTTTTAGTTCCATGGGTGACATTCTTCACACAAAAGCCAGTTTTTCCTCACAACAATCAAGTGAAATAATATATGTAAAGTTCTGTACCATATAGATGTCTACTATTGTATCAGCAATGCCATATTCACAGTGCCTATAGAGATTACAAATATGCTGATATAATTATCCATCACAAAATACATCAGGTTTGCCATTTGGGGAAATAAACTAGAAAATTTATTAAGATACCAAAAGACTGAGTCCCAAAACCAGAAAGTGAAAGCCATCAGAGTAGTTATGATATTGGCACAGGTAGATAAAGTAGACAGCACCCACATTTTCAAGCCTTTAAAACAGAACAGGCTACCTCAGGCAAAGGTCCTCCTCTCCCCACTCACAGCAACCACCCAGCGTCCTGGAAGTGTGCTCCCAGCAGCTCCGGCCCCTGGCAGTCCTCAGCAGGAGTCCCAACTCAAAAAAAAAAAAAAAAGGCAACTGCCACCAACTGCCAACCGCAGGACCGTTAGCTCGGCTTTTCACTTTCTCTTGCTCTGCTATGTCAGCACGTCCATGGGGCATGGGAGATCTTTAAATCCCATAACCCTTACAACTATTCAAATTTCATTCTCAGTTTTATTAAGCATAAATAATCTTATAAAGTATAACTGTAAATATTCTAATGGCTTGGCATACTGAATTTACACTTCTTTTTTCATTTGCAAAGATATGCTTTTAATTCTTTGTACCCACAGGTGAATCAACCCATCAACGAATTCCTGGTTATTATGGTGCCCCACAGGTGAGTAAAGAAAATATAACCTTTTTCTCTTATAAATACAGAGATGTCCTCAAAACATCAGAGAATGTCCAGAAGTGTCAAAAGAAGTTAATATTACATTTTTTAAAAATCAGGTATATTTCCTTCAAATGCCCAAGTGCTTTCTTAAAAAAGTTTTTTGGGGATGGGGAGGGCTAGATTACTTCTTTTTTTAAAAGCTTTAGTATCCCTGAACTACTTTTTGTTCTTTTATCCAAAGCATGATTAAAGGAATGAATTCAAGGTTATAAAGCAAAAATATACTAAAAATCAATAAATTAAAAATATATCATTATTACAATGCAGTTTATTCCCATTACCTACTTACATAGTGAACATCTGTCCTGACTTCCCAGGGTCAGTCCTGATTTGAAATATTTTTCCTGTTAATTTTTTCACATAAATAAATTTATTTATTTTGAGGGACCATTATTTTACTGGTATTCCTTCAGCCTGTACATATTACAATCCTTTTTTCCCCCTAAATTCTACATTGTTTTATGCGGCAACTATTTAAAAAATTTATTTTTAGTTTTCAACATTCATTTCCACAAGATTTTGAGTTACAAATTTTCTCCCTATCGTTCTCCTACACCCCACCCCAAGTTAGAAAGCATACTGAATACCCCTTCCCCGATTCTGCTCTCTCTTATATCCTCCCCCATTCCCTCTCTAACTTTCTAGTATGGCAAGATGGATTTCTATACCCCAGTGTCTATATATCTTATTTCCCAGTTGCATGTAAAAAACAATTTTTTTAACATTTGTTTTTTAAACTTTGATTTCCAGATTCTTTCCCATCTTCCCTCCTCACCCACCCCCACTGGGAAGATAAGCAATTCAATATAGGTTATACATGTGTAGTTATGCAAAACATTTCCACACTAGTTATATTTTTATTTTTTTATTTATTTTTATTTTAATTTTTTTTTTAGTTTACAAGGATTCAATTCCACAATTCCTTGAGTTTCACATTTTGTCCCCCTCCCTCCCCTCCCCCCCAAGGCAGCATATAGTCAAGTATAGGATCTGTAAATACTTTCACATTATACATTAGTCAGGTTATAAGGACAGATTGTGCCAGCTGGAATGAAAAATGGTAAAGAGGACATAAAACCAAATAATAAAAGGAAAAAGATCAGGTATTTTGCTTCCACCTGGATATAAACTCAGTTCTTTCTAGTACTTTCTCTGGATGCACATATTTCTCTCTATCATGAGTCTTTTGGGATTGACTTACATCACTACATTGCTGAAAAGAGTCCAGTCTATCAAAGCTGGTCATCACACATACGTTGTGTCTGTAATTGTGTACAAATTTCTCCTGGTTCCACTCTTCTCACTCAGCATCAGTTTGTACAAGCCTCTCCAGGTAAATATGAAGACTGTCTGCTCCTCGTTTCTTATAGCACAATAGTATTCCATAACATGCATATACCACAACATGTTCAGCCATTTCCCAATTTATGGGCACCCCCTTAATTTCTAATTCTTTGCTACCACAAAAAGAGCTGCTATAAACATTTTTGTACATATGGGTCTTTCTCTCATTTCTATGATCTCTTTGGGATATAACCCTAGGAGTGGTATTGCTGGATGAAAGGGTATGAAAGTATTTATAATCTTTGGGCACACACTAGTTATATTGTGAAAGACTTAACTATATTTCCCTCCATCCTATCCCGCCCCCCACTTATTGTATTTTCTACTTTGATCCTGTCCTTTTTCAAAATGTGTGCTTCTAACTACCCTGTCCCCCAGTCTGCCCTCCCTTCTATCGTTCCCCCTCTTGTCCCCTTCCCCACTACTTTCCCTTAGGGTAAGATACCCAAAGGAATGTGTATGTTATTCCCTCCTTAAGCCAAATTCAGTGAGAATAAGGTTAACCTTAGGAATGCCCTTTAACCTTCTTGTACTTCCCCTCCATTTGTAACAGTTTTCTCTTGCCTCTTTTATATGAGATAATTTACCCTATTCTATCTCTCCCTTTCTCCTTCTTTCATTATATTCCTCTCTCACCTCTTAATTTTATTTTTTAGATATCATCCCTTCCTATTCAACTGATCCTGTGTCCTCTATGTATACATGTACACACATATACACATGCTCACATGTGTATTTATACACACATACACCCTTCTATACATATATATCTACGTACGTATACATATGTCTATGTATATATGTGTGTGTATACATATATATATGCACATATATATTCCCTTCAACTATCCTCATACTAAGAAAAGTCTCATGAGTTACAATTATCATTTTTCCATGTAGGAATGTAAATAGTTCAGCTTTAATAAGTTCCTTATGATTTCTTTTTCCTATTTACCTTCTCATGCTTCTCTTGCTTCTTGCATTTGAAAGTCAAATTTTCTGTTCAGCTATCGTTTTTTCGTCAAGAATGCTCGAAAGTCCTCTCTTTCATTGAATATCCATATTTTCCCCTGAAGCATTATACTCAGTTTTGCTGGGTAGGTGATTCTTGGTTTTAATCCTAGCTCCTTTGACTTCCAAAATATCATATTCCAAGCCCTTTGATCCCTTAGTGTAGAAACTGCTAGATATTGTGTTATCCTGATTGTGTTTCCACAATACTCAAAGTATTTCTTCATGACAGCTTGTAATATTTTCTCCTTGACTTGGGAGTTCTGAAATTTGGCTATGATATTCGTAGGAGTTTTTTTGGGGGGATCTTTTTTAAGAGGTGATCAGTGAATTCTTTCGATTTCTATTTTGCCCTCTGGTTCTAGAATATCAGGGCAATTTTCCTTGAGAATTTTTAGAAGGATAATTTCTAGGCTCTTTTTTTGATCATGGCTTTCAGATAATACAATAATTTTTAAATTATCTCTCCTGTCTCTATTTTCCAGGTCAGTGGTTTTTCCAGTGAGATATTTTACATTGCCTTCTATTCTTTCATTTGTTTGGATCTGTTTTATAGTATCTTGATTTCTCATAAAGTCATTAGCTTCCATTTGCTCCAATCTAATTTTGAAGGAATTATTCTCTTCAGTGAGTTTTTGAAATTCCTTTTCCATCTGAGCAATTCAGATTTTTAAGGCATTCTTCTCTTCATTGGCTTTTTGGGCCTCTTTTGCCATTTGAGTTAATCTATTTTTTAAGGTGTTATTTTCTTCAGAATTTTTTTGGGTCTCCTTTAGCAGAGTGTTGACTTTCTTTTCATGATTTTCTTGCATCATTCTCATTTTTCTTCCTAATTTTTCCTCCACTTCTCTTACTTGATTTTCAAAATCCTTCTTGAGCTCCTCTATGGCCTATAAGCAGTTCATATTTTTCTTGGAAGCTTTTGATGCAGGAGTTTTGACTTTGTTGTCTTCTTCTGGTTCCATGTTTTAATCCTTTTTGTCACCAAAAAAGGATTCTGTGGTCTGATTGTGCTTCCTCTGTTTGCTCATCTTGCCAGCCAATTACTTGACTTTTGAGCTCTTTTTCTGCTTCCAGAGTGGAGAGAGCTTTGTCCCAAATCACTGGGGTTTTCACAAATGTTGTCAGAGGTCTGAGGAGGGTGCCCTCTCTACAGTCACCATAAGCTCTGGCACACTGCTGTTTCTCATCCCAGGACCACCACCCAAGACAGCAATCCATATCTAAGCAGGTCAAAGCAAGAGCAATCACCCTCTGAATGGTTGCTTGGTCCCCCTACAATCTGCAGGCCAGGAGCTCCTGAGGCAGCCATGCTGCTGCCACCATACCTCTGCCTCCTCTTGCCCTGGGGGCAGGGGCCAGACCATGCTCTTCTGTCACCTGGTTCCAACAGAGTTCCCCACTGACCTTTTACTTTCTTTTTGGCATTTATGGGTTGAAAAGTCTGGAAACTGCCACAGCTAATGGTGATTCACTCTTCTGAAGTCGGCTCTGGCCAGTCTGTGCCACTGGTCAGGGCCACCCCAGGTCTGGGACCATGTGGCTCATGTGGGACTGTGCTCAGCTATGAGCTTGGTGTGACAGACTCTTCCTGTTGGCCTGCCAAGCTGCCTTCAGCAGGAGATTTGTTTCTCTCTGTCACTTTGTGGGCTCTGTAGCTTTAAAATTTGTTTAGAGTTATATTTTACAGGTATTGGAGGTGGTTGAAGTAGGAGCTCATGCCAGGTTCCTGCTTCTATTCTGCCATCTTGGCCCCACCTTCCCCCAATCCTTTTTTGCTGAAGTATTTGTGAGTTGCAGTAGTAAAAAAAAATTAATCATCTGGTGGTCAGCCTTTTGGTGGTGAGCCTTTCAGCACTTACCAGGGTTCCCTAATCATAGACATGCAGTCCATTGCCAGGTTAGAATTCACATAGGGAAGCCTTTGTTCCCTTGGTAGGAACTCATAAGACCAAGTGCTCCAATGACAAACATTGAGAACCCATTTATCACTTCCAAATCATTATGAAGCATCAGAATAAGTATTTAAATATGGTGAAGTTGTGAAATAAATTTACTTCAATCTGTAGCTGCACTGATGTGAGTATTCTCTCCAAATCAACTATGCCTTCTCATCTGGTGGGACTCTTGTCCATGGCCTCCAAAGGGTACCCACACAATTTTATATATTTTATATATATAAAATTTTTTATTTTATATATAATACCCTAACACATATTAGGGACCTTTCCTGTGGGATTGTTTAATGTTACATGAATTAAAAATGTAACACATAAGTTGTCCATCTCCTATTCTCTACTCTTCCAACATGACCAGCCTACCTCCTTTTCTGGTCATATGTTTCTTTGATAACATCTTTTATGTTACTTTTTGTGTGCAATTAGTTATTGGTAATATTCTACAGATTATCTGTGCCCTCCTTGTACTTCTCTATTGCCCTTTGGATAACTGGAAGTTCTGAAATATTAGAGACTGTATTATGTCATGATTCACAGGCAGAATAGCATCATCAAGAGAATATTGATGTTAAAAAGATGGGTTTTTTGTTTCAAGGAAAATCTGTGGATCATTGAACCCAGGGTAGCTATTCTGGAGGCCCAAATTTCCTAAATGCAATCCAAATGGCTGTCTTCCTCCTGTTCCATTCAGGATCCCAGTTAAATGTCTTTCTGATGTACATACATACATATATATATCCATTTTATAGGTTATCTGTCCAAATATATAAAATCTGGACAGCAGATATTCTTTATTCACTGGACTTTTCTTATGTGGAAAGCTAGAGCAAACTGTTCTGAGTGATTATGGATTCATTTAGGATTCTCTACAATGTTCTGAAACCTGTTACAACCACCATATTATTACCTTCAAATAGCATCAGGAGGATCTCACTACCTAGAAAGAGAATCCCTTTTCCATTTGCACATGTCTTCAGTGAGCATATGCCTCCCTGTTTTTTACTTCCATTGACAGTAATAAGCAAAGGGACAGAAAACAAAATTCTCTGTTGCATTTTTCAAAGATCTTATAAATACAGTAAGCACAGTAGGATCCTATATTCTGCCACCTTTGGGTCAACTGTGCTATTATAAAATTATGGCTTATCTGAGAGCCTGCCTGTTCTCATCTTATGTTGTCATCAAGAATACCCTCAATAGGGGTGGCTAGGTGGCCCAGTGAATAGAGCACCGGCCCTGGAGTCAAGAGGACCTGAGTTCAAATACAGCCTCAAACACTTAATACTAACTGTGTGACCTTTACCTTTTGGGGCAAGTCACTTTACCCCAATTACCCTCCCCCCCCAAAAGATACCTTCAATATGTGTATAAATTTTTCTAATAAACATTTTTTTTAAGCAATCAGGGTTAAGTAACTTGCTCAAGGTTACATGGCCAGTTATTTCTGGGTGTGGTGCTGAGTATCTGAGCCCAGATTTGATCCAGGTCATCCCGACACTGGAGCCGGTGCTCTTACTTGCTGAGCCACCTGGCCACACCTCTAATAAACATTTCATAGAAATTAGAAGTATGGGTTGGTAGTTACTTGACATCTTCTTTTGCTGGCTATAATATACATGATATTTTCTGATCTTTTGGCTTCTTACCCTCTTTCAGATTTTCTGAGAATTGATTCCTTGGTGCCCTCAAAATTCTGTTATTTTCAACATGAACCTCTTCTTTGTATGCTTGGTCTGTCCTAGATATTATTCCTGTCTCTCCTGGAATAAATACAGAAATGATTTTTTAAAATTCCTTTGTCAGATTGCATAGCCCAATTTTGAGTTGAATATGGCCATTATTCTTATACATAGCATTGCAGTAATGGGAAAAAATTGTAGTATGTAGTATGAAAAATTTATTAGGATCATTAATCATCTTTAGATATGAAGACTCATAAAAATAGGTTATTAAAGGATGAAAATTAATAATGTCTTTTGTGGGTTCAAGTTGATAGACCTTTTAAAAAAACCCAAAAGGTTAAGTAAAACAGAAATCTAACATGGTCTCATGATCAGAAGGCTTAAGGTCTAAATCAGACAGGAATAAACAAGTGAAAAGAAAAAGAATTTATAATTTTAAATATCTGGTTCCTTATTAAAAGTGATCTCTTACTTAGTATAATAATTTTGCTAATTAGACTAGAATTTTGGAAACAGGATCCTAGAATTTGTTTGGGTTAAATCACCTTGCGTTATAATAAAAGTCATATTTACAATATACCATAAAGTCGTTGGAGAATAATATAGCTATTTTAAGATAATCTATTTGAAAAGTGTTTGTAACTTCTTGATCAAAATGAGATGCTTGAAATTTAAATGAGTGAATATCATCCTACTTGTGTGAGTTCTAAGAGAGGAAAAACCTCAGTAATATGGAGTAGGAGAAAGAAAATGGGACTTGGAGCTAGAACCATCTGAGACATAAACCTCCTTCAGATACTTAAAAGGTGTGTAACCCTGGGCAAGTTATTTAATATCTCTTGGCCTCAGTTTCTTCATCTTGCAGATGGGGACAGGGATGATAATAGCATGTACCTCACAGAATTATTGTGAGGATCAAGTTAGATAATATATAAAACCCTTTGAAACCCTCAAAGCACTCTTGACATGCTAGCTGTTATTAGTAAAGGCAGTCTGAATTTCTGCAATCTGAATCTTAGATTCATTCAATGTCATTGTTGTTGCTTTAGGAGAAATGCTATGTCATTTCCCAGTACACACACAGAAATTCAAAATGGACTTACAAATCACAGCATCACCGAGGGTATTTATATTCCTTGATGATAAGAATGATTTTAAAGGAAAGCTTTCCTGATCCCTATAATTGTTACTTATATTTCCTGCCCTGAATTACCTCCTATGTTTAAATGTCACATCCTCCCAGAAGAAAGGAAACTTCTTGAGATCAGAGATCATTTCATTTATGTCCATGACCATAGTCCCAACCACACTGTAGGCACTATTCACACTGTAGGAACTTCAGAAAGACTTAATGAATTAAATAATGATGTTTATAAAATGACTGAGCACACTTAACAAACAACTCTTTGCTCTTGAGTTATTTTAAGTGTTCTGGCATGGTCTTAATACAAATATATCTTTATACTTTATCTGGTACTCTCCCTTCTTACCCATAGAACCTCCAGAATAGTCAGACTCTGTGGTGACACATTCACTACACACCACAGCTCACAAGACTTCACCAAGTTTTTTTTTTTCTCTAGGACATAATTAATTTAAAACAAAGGCATTTAACCAAATAAAACAGACAAGTCACAATAGAACACTCCCCCCATTGTGGGGTCCAAAATTGCCCAATGAAAGAATACAAATAAAGACACTGAGGCAGAGCTCCAAGTCAATAACATTTTAATAAAGGGTCCGTGCTCCCCTCTAATGAAGTAGACCTCAGAACTTTGTCATGATCTGTGATACTTCCTTCTCCAGGGCCTTAGTTTTATAGTGTTTGATACCCAGATGATACAGAAGAAGCACAGTAAAATACACTGTCTTATTGGTTGATAGATCTTGGCCTTGATCCTCCAGGAAGGTCTATACAAAATACAGAATCCCATTGGTTGACAAATGAGTTCTTGAGCAGACCTACAGCCTGAACTGATAAACAGATGTCAAACATCTACACAGGATGATGGAGCAGTAGAAAGGCAGGCCACAGGCTGGCAAACAGGGTCACTTATTGGCCAAATGCTTGTGGCCATCTCCCCATGTTGGACAATAGAGGGATGACAAAGGACAAAAGGGCAACAAAAATAGCTGGAGGACTTTGTATGTCATTGAGTCACCTCTACTGTGCTGGGCTTGGTCACCATAACAAAGCAAAAGCAAGTTAGCTTCCTATGATTAAGCAAGTGAACTCACAATCTGCAGCTCACAACCCTGGGGCCTAATATACAGATTTTATAATCCTGTGGAATAAATAAACCAGGTGTCTAAATAAAATAGAAGTCTAAATTATTTCCCACACCATATACCTAGGCATACTCTTCCATACACACACGTGTACACATCATCATCATCATCAGTGAAGAAAATAAGCGTGGATAGGGAATGGCACTTAGGGGGAGACATGGGGAATGCATGTAACCAGGACACACATGTGCCCTAACTTTGTAAGACCACCAGTTTCTTCAGCTAGTGTCATCACACTGCTCTCACTGGTCCTTCCTCTCAGTAGGCATAGTATCTGAGCTGAGCATTTCACTCCACTGATCCTGTGGTAATGCTGTGCAGGTAGTTTCCTGTAGCACATTGCTCTACTGCTCTCAGCTGACCATTCATCTGGAACTTGGCAGGTGAATAGTCTGCTTGTCTTTGCTCCTTTCTATGTCTTCTGACATCACCATTGAAGTTCCAGTCAAGCCATCTCAGCTTCTCTCTGCTAGGGTGTAGTGACTAGATATCACTAGGTACAACTCTTTAGTCATAGCAAAAACACTTAGCTAACAAAGCCAGGAGTCGTGACCCCAAGTGAAAATTTGTCTTTTTGATGGCTGGGAGGAGTTGAAATTCTTCAAGCCAAAGCAAGTATTTATTAAACCTTTTAATAAGGTACTTTTGTCAGAGCTGAGAATACAGAGAAAGACAAAAACAGTTTCTGCTCTCGAGTTCACAGTCGAAGGGAGAAAGCAACATGTATGAAACAACTATGCATGATCAAGACATATACAATATAAATTGAGGATAATCTCAAGGGAAAGGCACTAACATTAAGAAGGAATGAAAAAGGCTTCATGTAAAAAGTGAGATTTTAACTGAAATATAAAACCAGGGAAGCCAAGTGGTGGAGTGTCATTGTTTAGTTGTTTTTTCAGTCATGTCGACTCTTTATGACCCCTCTTGGTGTTTTCTTGGTAAAGATACTGTAGTGGTTTGCCACTACCTTCTCCAACTCATTTTCACAGATTAGGAACTGAGGCAAACAAAGGTTAAGTGACTTGCCTAGGGTCACACAACTGGGACATGTCTGAGGCCAGATTTGAACTCAGGAAGAATCTTCTTCCTGACTCCACAGTCAGCACTCTGTCCTAGCTGCAAGTACCACCTAGTGCAAGAGGTAGAGATGAGGAGGGGAAGACTTCAGGCATGGGGGACAACCAATGAAAATACACTGTTGGGATATGGAATAATATCTAATACAAAGAACAATAAGGAAGCCTGTGTCACTATATCAGTTTTGTATATGAAGATAAGATTTAAGGAGCTGGTAAAGGTAGGAAGGGGATAGATTATGAAGAAATTTAAAGACCAGAGGATTTCATACTTGATCCAGGAGGTGATGGGGTCACTGGAGTTTCTTGGGTAGCAAAGTGACATGGTCATGCCTTCACTTTAAGAAGATTAATTTGACAGCTTTGTAGAGGATAGACTGGAATAGGAAGAGACTTAAAGTAGAGAGACCAACCAAAAAGTTACTGTAATAGTCCAACTGTGAGGTGATGAGGATAGTGTCAGTGTCAGAGAAGTTAGTGTAAAAGAGATATTATGAAGGTAAAATCAACAGGTCTTGGCAACTTATTGGATATGGGTGATGAGAGAGTTGAGGATTATACCTAGGTTGTGAGTCTAAGTGACTAGAAGGCTATTGCTGACATTGATAGGAAAATTAAGAAAAGGGAGGGTTTGGAGAGAAAGATGAGTTCCATTTTGGACATGTTGAATTTTAGGTGTCTACAGGAAATCCAGTTCAAAATATCTAACAGGCATTTGGAGAAGTGAGATAGGAGGTCAGGAGAAAGTCTATGGCTGGAGATAAATAGATCTAAAAATCATTTGCATGATGACAATTGAATCCATTGACACTGATGAGATCACCAAGGGATCACCAAATAGAGAAGAGGATCCAGAACAAAGCTTTGGTGGGTACCCATTGTTAGTAGATGAAAACTAGATAAAGACCCAGGAAAAGAGACTGCAAAGGAATGGTCAAACAGGTAGGAGGAGAGCCACGAGAGAGCAGTGTTACAAAAGGCTGGAGAAAGAAGGATGATTGAGAGTATTCGAGGCTGCAGAGAGTTCAAGATGGCTGAGGTTCCAGAAAAAACCATTGAATTTTATCTGATTATAAGAGATCATGGTAACATTGGAAAGAGCAGTTTGGGTTGAATGATCAAATGAGATTAAAAGACAGGCTGCAGAGATTTATGAAGAAAATGAAAGCATAGATAGTGGAGGCATCTATTATAGATGGCCTTCTCAAGGAATTTAATCACAAAAAGGAGAGATATAGGACAATAGCTAGTGGGGATGGATGGATTAAGAGAAGATGGGGAGAAACAGGCATATTGGTAGGTAGCTAGAAAACAAACCAGTAGACAGGGAGAGATTGAAGATTAGTGAGGGAATGGGGATGGTAGAGTGGGCATCACCTGGTAGAGAAGATTGAAGGAATTGGATCTCTAGTGCATATAAGCATTTTCTTTGACAAAGAAAATATCACCTCTTCATGTGAGAGAGGCCTCAAGGAAGACATGGTAGCAGAAGTCATCTTCTTAGTGACGAAAATGAGGAGGAGGGGAAAAGACAGAACTCTTGGTGATCAATTATCTTGGTCAATTTTTTCAGTTTAATATGAGGCAAGGCTCTCACCTGAGAGGGTGGGGAGGAGAGCCATGGAAAGTGGGAGCAGGGATGAAAAGGTTTAGAAGAACCATTGTGGTAAGTGAACCAATTAGGAAGGTGGAAAAGGATTGCCTTGCTGCAGTGAGGGTTGAGTTTAAATTCTGTAACATAAATTTGGAGTGGACCCAGTCAGTACAGTTCCATTATTTTCTCCAACTTTTCTTAGTAGCCTGTAAATATAAATGAATGCAGTAGATATTGGCATCCGGCTGGGATTTAGCAGAGCAAGATCAGTGACAAGACAGAGGGACTCATGATAAGGGTACAATGTAGAGTTGAACTGGTTTACCAAGGGGTAAATATGGAGAAGAGAGGAAGGTGTACTGGGAGAGAATTGAGGAATTGGTAGTCACAGGGTGGACAAAGAACAGTATTAAAGATTGCAAAGCACAGAGAGAGGTGGAATAAATTATAATCAGATTAAGGAATTTTAGAGTTTGTAAATATGGAAGAGGAATGAGTGATGGCAAGGTCAAAGATATGACTGTCTCTATAGCTGAGGTGGAGTGGGAGGAGTAAGTCAGAGTAAATGAATAAGTTAAGGAACTTGGGGGTTAGGATGTTTGAGGGAGAATCAATATGTATGTGGAAACCCCTCATTATGAGGGCAGGAGTTGGGGAGGAAAGATGGTGACCTCGGTGCCCAACTCATTGAGGAAGAAAACAGAGTGTCCTGGAAGTCAGTAATAGCTACCAGAATTGTGACTGGATGGTGAATATGTATTGAATGGACTTAAAAGGACGAGAGGTTAAAGTCCTGCACTCTTTCCATGTGCCCCCATTTTCCTTTGGCCCCCCCCACACACACACACAGATATGACACAGACACAAACTTTTTCTGTAAATGAGTTTTTGTGTGAGGCCTTGTAATGGAAATGCAGATTTAAAGATCTTCCTTGCCCCTAGGCTAAAGTGCACCTGGAGCCTGGGGTGGGAGGCTTGTTTTTCAGTAAATACTTTTTGATTGGCCAGTGGGTCTAGAAGGTTGTTACATTCTCTGAGCCAGGAGAAGGCTATATAAGCCCTGATGTGTAGCTTTGTTTTGGGGGCTCACTTTGAGAAGTGTTCTGTTATTTGATGAGACTCTGGGAAGCCGTTGTTGAGAGTCCCCCAGCTTTGAAAAACCCAGATGTTGAAACCCAGATGTTGATTTGGTATGGATGTAATGGTTGGACAGTTTGGAAAATCTGTCTACTTGATCTGTTTCTCTGTCTTGATAATTCTGTCTGTATATTCTGAAGTTCGGGGTGCTGTCCTTTTTCCCCTGAACTAGGTAAACGATACATATTTGACTGATTAAAGTAAGCTTGTTAACCCATTTTGAGTTGCTTTCCTTTAACAAAGCAGATCTAAGAACCTGTGTTGGCAGCAAACCCTGGGGACGCTTGGGGTGCTTGCTGCTACAGGCCTGTATTTGGGGGAAATACATATTTGAATCAGCATTGTCATGGTTTTTTTGTGATGATAAAACTCCATTGTTGTTGACTGAGAGATTTGGTGGAATTTTCCTTTGCCAAGATTTCTTCCTTTTTCCAAGAAGCCTAGGTAGAATTAATAAAACTTTCACTTGGGGTTTCAGAGTGTGGCAGTAGAGGCTAACTAAGAGTGCATGCCTAGAGAAAGCCCTTTAACACCATTGCTTCCTTTTTAGAGCTTATCTTTTTTCCCTGGGTGAGGATCAGGGATTGGTCTTTTTTGACCAAGTGGGATAATAGAAACTTAGAGGGGACTTATTATGTCATAAAGTACGGAAAACATTTTTTCTCCATGAGGGGTCAGAGAAAGACTATGTAGTCCTGCCTTGTTTCTGCTCTGCCAACTATAAAAATAGATATCAACACAGAGATTTTACTATATTGTTCATATATACGTGTATACATATACATATAGGTGTAGTTGTTCAGTCATTTCAGTCATGTCTGACTCTTCATGACCCCATTTGGGGTCTTCTTGTCAGAGATGGTGGAGTGATTTGCCATTCCCTTCTCCAGTTGATTTTATAGATGAGAAAACTGGGGGAGAAAGGGTTTAGTGACTTTCCGAGGGTTGCAAGTCACATTTGAACTCATGAAAATGAGTCTTCCAGATTCCAAGTCCACTGCTTTATCCACTGTGCCACCTAGCTGCCCCTATGTTCATACATATATCATTTATAAAAATCATACACTAGCTCATACAAACATCATAAGTCTTCAAGATTTATATAATTGATGTCAAATGAATATTGTTTTTAAGTTATTATTTTCTTAGCACGCCATTTCAAAAGTTTCTGTTATCTTCAAGGCAAAATAGAAACTGAAAGAAACTGGACAAGAGCTGAGAAAAATTGAAAAGGAATTCAGAGGGTTATCTAGTTCAACTCATACCTGAATAAGAATCTTTTCTATAATATTCCTGTGACAAGTGATCTTCCAGCCACCAACCACTTGATTTATAAGGCGGGAGAATTCACTGAATCCAGAGGCAGCCCATTAAACTTTGGGTAGCTCTAATTGAGCTGAAATCCACCTCTCTGTAACTTCCACCTAAGGTCCCTAGTTCTGTACTCTGGGACCAAACAAAACAATCCCTCTTCCAAATGACAGCCCTTTAGATACTTGAAGACAGCTATCATATATCTCGCTAAGTCTTTTCTTCTCTGGGGTAAACTTCCCAAGTTCCTTCAACTAACGTGCTTCAGCTTGTCAATGTCCTTTCTCAGATGTAGTGCTCAGGATTGAAAATTATATTACAGGTATGGTCTCACAAGGACAGAGTGGATTATACCTTACTTTTTCCTGGACGATATCAGTTTAACCTAAGATTGCATGAGCATTTATCAATTCAATGTCAGACTGTTGACTTATGATGTACCTACCAAAAACACTGGTTTGTTTTTTTTTTAGGAACCACTATTTAGCCAAATCTCTCCTGCCCTATCTTTATGCAGTTTTTTTTTCAACCAAAGTTATAGGACTTTACATTTATCACTGTTAAATTTCAGCCCATCATAGTAACCTGTCAAGACCTTTTTGGATTATGATTCAGTCTTCTCAGCTTTGTATTGTCTCAGATTTGATAGGCATGCCATTTATGTCTCTCCATTTGAGTATTGATAAAAATGTTAAAGTCTTGATAAAATGTTTGGCACAAAGCTAAGGACATATACAGAGACCATCCCACTAGAGACCTCCCTCTAAATGGACACTGAGCCATTAATAAATACTCCTTGTCACTGGCAATTCAACCATGTCCAAATATAGTGAAATATACTTTTCATCTGGCTCACATTTCTCCTTGTCTACAAGAACAGTATGAGAGAGTTTGTCAGCCGTCTTCCTGAAATCCAGGGAGGAAGGAAGGAAGGAAGGAAGGAAGGGAGGGAGGGAGGGAGGGAGGGAGGA
>NW_027186304.1:77856035-77857182 GCF_028583685.1 Petaurus breviceps papuanus | reverse complement strand
AGGAAGGAAGGAAGGAAGGAAGGAAGGAAGGAAGGAAGGAAGGAAGGAAGGAAGGAAGGAAGGAAGGAAGGAAGGAAAGAAAAGGAAAACAAAACAAAAAAAGGAAGGAGAGAAATGAGGTTAATTTTGCATAATTTATTCTTGATGCTTTTCTAAATATAAATTATCTATTTAATAATATATTCTAGAATTTTATTGATCTCAGTAGTGATCAGTATTGCAAATTTCTCAAAGGACATTGTAATAATTATAATAGCAGATATTTATATAGTGCTTTAAGGTTTGCAATGAGCTCTGCATACATTATCTCATTTGAGTCAGTAAGCCTGAAAGGTAGCTACAGTGGATGTTATTCTCTCAATTTTATATTTTTATGAGACTTAGAAAGGTTAAATGGTTTATCCAGGGTCCCACAGCTAATAAGTTTAGTTATCAAATGTAACAGACACAACCAAAGGTAAAAGTTTGTCACTGTCAACAATCAGGACCCCCTGTTTCAAAGCCTTAGTGTCACCCTTAGCTCCTCTAAGAACCCAACATATCTGATTGGTTGCTAAACATTATTTCTCTCCACATCTCTCACCTAACATCCCCTTTCTCACAGAGCTGCTTCCTTTGTTCAGGGCCTCAACTCTTCTCTCCTGGACCGTTATAGTAGCTTCTAATCTTCAAACCTTTCCCTGCTGCCATCCATCCCCTCCCCCTATACACACACTCTCACACACACACACATGCATACACACATAGGCATAGTTGCCAAAATGATTTTCCTTAAATGAAGATCCCACCAAGTTACCACTAATAAATTCCAGTGAATCCTTATTACCTCTAAGATTGAATCTAAACTCTTCTGCTTGACATTTAAATCTCTTCACAATTTTCTCTCTTCATCCCTTTCCAGTCTTCTAACACAGCACCCCTCCATGTCCTCTCTGATACAGCCTCCTTGCCGTTCCTATCACATGATGCTCCCTCCCCCTCCCCTATTCCTGAAATACATTTCCTCCTTGCCTCATTCCTCTCAGAATTCTTGGTTTCTTTCAAGACTTAGCTCAAATCCATCTTTTATAGGAATCTTTTCCTGATCTCCCAGCTGCTAGTGCACTTTCTCTCCAAACTACTTTGTAATCATTTTCTCTATATATAT
>NW_027186304.1:77816110-77851035 GCF_028583685.1 Petaurus breviceps papuanus | reverse complement strand
TATCAGCAATGTTATTCAAGAGGCTGAACTTTTCACATCAGGACTTTAGAAAAGGGGGGAACTCTGGATCTCCGAAAATCATTGGTTATTAATAATAATTTCCCTCACAGTCAACTGTCCCTCTGGGACCCAGGCTGCCAATGAAAGTGAGGGTTGAAAAAGGTAGTCCAGAAGGGGTTCTACACACAAATTAGAGTACTATCTCTGTTTTAGAATGGATTATGTTGCATAAACTTTTTCACAGTGGGAAGGGATGGAGGGGGCAAGGAGAAAAGAATAATGATCAGTTTCCCCCTCAATTAACAGGGAAAAAATGTGCATGGTATTTTAGGAAAACTGATATCCTCTTATTCTAAATAATGTCTTACACATAGGCCTCCCACGGTGTGATAGTAATGGCAATTAAAGATTCCCCTGTATTGGCTTGGTTTTTAAATTGATTGTGTTAAAACCCAGAGCTTGTTAATCCCACCTGTGGGATGGGCTTGTTGATGTGAAAAGAAAGTCCTGAACTGGGAGGAGCTGGTGACGTAGATTTAGAGAGACAAGAGAGAGGCGGAAGATCTTTTTGGAAGCAGCACCTCGTGGAGAGAGAGAGAGACTAAGAGAATTGCTGGTGGCTGCTTTGAATTGCCCTGGACTTTTGAGACCTGCCCCCTGAGCTGCCAAGGACTGAGGAGACATGGCTGTTTTGCTGGTACTTTGTCTGTCTGTTTTGATGTTGTTTTGCCAGATTTGTCCACTGGTGAAAGACAGTCCTTTTGTTGAAGAAGTCCTGGAACCTGGCTGTTCGCTAAGAAGCCCTGAGACTGTCCTGCAAACGGAGAGTGAATACTGTCCACTGGTGAAGGACAGTGCTGTTGTTGCAGGGGTCTGGAGACTGTCCTACAGACAGAATGAATACTGTCCACTGGTGAAGGACAGTGCTGTTGTTGCAGGGGTCTGGAGACTGTCCTGCAGACAGAATGAATACTGTCCACTGGTGAAGGACAGTGCTGTTGTTGCAGGGGTCTGGGAGCCTTTCTGTTGGTTCAGAAGCCCTGAAGAAGGATTTTCTTGTTGTATGTTTACAGAAATCCTGGGAGAGGGCTTTGCTAATGTGTTCAGGGGTTCTAGGACTGTTCTACAGACAGAGGATAAATTCATGAAGGGATTGGCAATGTATCTTATGGCCTTGCTAAGCCTTGTCTCCCCAGGAACTAAGATTGCTGAGAACTTGCCTCCTGTCAAGATGAAGAAAAGACCTCCATTTGGGTATTAAGTGCTGTGTTTAAACTTGATGTAACTCTGGAGTAGATTCAATTGTGATCCAGGGGTGGGGAACTTTTGAGCTTATGTTTGGAAACTAATCTCCATTTGAGAAGAGGGGCTTTGTGGTGGACTTAATTAAGGTATAGCCTAGGGGTGGAGAAGTATTTAGAACAGAGACTTTGTAATTGATTGAATGATTGGAAGGTCCTGGGGTGAGGTAGTACTTGGAGATTATTTAATCACACTTAGTAAATGCTGTATTTGGAATGATGTCATGTTTTGATCTTCTCTGTTCTGGGTTTGTTACTGAATAAAATGGAGAGCACCTATGCTGGTATTCTGAACCTTGGGAAGTTGCCTTTCTTTTGGCATTACATTACACACGGTAACTATTAAATGAGAAAACAATTAGTGGTTTTCAGACAGTTTACCTTGCAGACAGCTGAAAAATTATTGCTCTGGAGCTGAAAGTGTCCTTAGACGTCATTTAACCCTTCCCCTCATTTTATAGATGAGAAAACTGAGGTCCAAAAGGTTAAGAAATGTCCAAGGTCATGTTAGGTAGTAGATGGCAGAGCTAGGATTTGAACATTTTTCTCTGAATCCAAATCCAGAATCCTTTTCACTATACCAAGGGTCCTTAAGCATAGATATGAACCCAACTTTACTGTAAGATTTACTTACCAGTAGTTGCTTCTCGACTTTTTCTTTTACACATAATTATATTGTCTGATGGAGGTAATGACTTGGTTTATTTTTTCAGGAACTTAGACTCAACCACATCCAATAAGACCCTAAGTCTACCTTTGATTCACCAGATTTAGGAAAAGGGAGGGCAGATAAGGTCCCAGTGGGACTTTAGTCTAAGTGGAAAAGGGGAAGGAAGGAGGGATGAGGTGCTGTATATCCAATGGGGATTAATGTAAATATTTGAATGTTTGTGTGTGCGAATGTGTGTATATAAGCAGCTAGGTAGTGCAGTGTGTAGAGCCCTGGTCCCAGAGTGTGGGAGACTCCGCTTCTTTGAGTTCAGATCTGGCCTCAGACACTTACTAACTGTGTAACCTTGGCCAAGTCACTTACCCCTATTTGCCTCAGTTATTCATCTGTAAAATGAGCTGGAGAAGGAAATGGCAAACTACACCAATATCTTTGCCAAAAAAACCCAAAAGGGGTAAAGGAGAGTTAAACATGACTGAAACAACTCAACAACAAATGTGTGTATGTATGTTTGAATGTGTGTGTATATACACTTTACATATATACATACATATATATATATACTTTACATATATACATATATGTAATCTACAGAATAAAGATGGACAGTAGGGTAGACTTAGAGGTGTAGGCAGTTGATGAGATAGAGATTATTACAGGTCTCCTCCAGGAGGTGGTCTTTGAAATGGATATGAAAGGAAGACAGGGATTTTATGAGATCCAGGAACAAGGAAGGAAGATGGAGTCTGAGTGAAGAAGATAGGGTTAGTCCTTGTGCTTTGAAGAGAGTAGCTGTCAAAATACTGAAAAAATGGTGTAAGGATAGTTTCAAGCACACCATTACAAGAGAAAGGGACCAGTTTGTGACAAGCTTAAAATGGCGAATCAGAGAAGAGAGCAGGAGGTTTTTATTTTGTTTTTTAACAAGCAGGGCACTTTTGGTATTGTCCTGTGATTTCATCTGTATAGGGAATTCCATAATGAGAAAATTCTCTCTTTTGATTCCGGGTCAGAACCTTCTTGGAAACTTAGAGCTTTAGGGCTGCCTAGAGCACTGGGAGGTTGATTTGTCCAGGTTTTTATCTAGTATGTATCCGAGGCAAGTCTAGAATACAGATCTTTTATCTGGCTATCTACTACAGCACACTGCTTAGCAAGTTTTTTAAGCTACAAAGTCACAGTTCCATATATAACTTCCTTTTTCTGTTCTTTATATACTTTTATATAATGAGACGCCCATAGTTGTTGTGAAATACGTATGCAGGCATACACACATATATGTATATACATACACATATATATTTGTTTTTTAAAGAGGAACGGAGTCAGTAGTGTATATCTCCCTGCTGTAGCAAGAAACTAAGATCTATATGTTTAAGTCTCTATCCTCCGAGGGATTTTCAAGTGTCCTAAGAGTGAGAGTGTATCCCACTGGGGTGTCAAGAGTATTGGAAGTGGCTAAGGACCCTGGATACTGCTAAGCAGGCTCCCCTATAGCAAGTGTGGCTACAGAGTTCGGAAAAGAACCTGACTGGTGGTAGTGGATTGTGGTCGTCTCTTGTCACAACCATAGCTAGTGTCCCCTCCCCCCCGTCTTCGCTTAACTCCTGGAGGAAGGAGGAGGGAGATGTAGGCTGTCAGACTGCCGTGGGAGCCCCCAGTTCTCCCCCTTCCTCCCTCCTCCCACCCAACAGCAGTTTGATTAATGACTCTCCAGGCAGGAAAGGGGCGGCAACCCTGAGAAGGGGACCCTCAGGTAGTTAGTCGCGGATTTCCCAGTTCTCTGCAACTATAGGCGAATGGAGAGAGACCTCGTATTTACAAACAGACCAGACCTTCAGTGATTAATAAAAAGGCGCTTCGGGGACTAAACCCGAGGCTCTAGCAGAAAGAACTGCAATGTGAGGAGCCAGCCGACTGACCCGGCCCTCGGAGAGCACTCCCGACCTAGGACAGACAGGCAGAGCCCAAGCTGCGTCCTCTCTGCTCCCTTCTGGGGAAGCCGCGCACCGGACGGTTCCGAGAAGAAAGGTGAGCAGCAGGGCAAAGAACAGTCCGACAAGTTCGGAGGACCATCTTCTCTAGTGACCTTACCCCTACCCCCTCCCTCCTTTTTTTTTTTTTTTTTTTTTTTTTGTTCTACCGCCTCTCCTTGAACTGGCTGCAGAGCCCTGGGGCCAGGCCCGGAGGTGCGCTGCGGAAGGTGCGGTAGACTTAGCCGGGCTCCCCACCTACGACTGATGCTGGGGAATCTTCTCTGGTTCCCTCCTTTCCTACTGAGCCTTGCATGAGAATACTTTCTCGGAGGGATGATCTAAAAGTCTGAGAGCTACCCCCTAAACTTTCCTTGCCCTCCCCTTTGGCAGACAGGCGCGGGGTGTCGGGGAGATGGAATATAGGATCATAAACTCAGTTGGAAGGGACCTTTACGGACGAGGAAACTGAGGATCAGAGTAAGGTGCCCAGAATTACAAAAGTACTTACTTAAGCAAGTCTGCATTTAACAGCTCAGGTCCTCCGACTCTATTCTACAGTACCGGTTTCCGTGACTGGATAGGTTGGGATTTTTTTGTTTTGTTTTGTTTTGTTAAAATGCATTGATTTTGGCTTTTCCACGGAAAGCAAGGGGATGTGGGAGAGAGAGAGCAGGGACCTGAGGTGAGGCAAACTAGTTTTCAAATCAGATCTGTCTCTTGCTAGCTGTAAATGCGAACGCGAGGGAATTATTTTACATCTCTCAGAGTTTGCGCATCTATAATAAATGGGCATAATCAGAGGGACATATCAGGCAGAGGGTAAGAAAGAGTTTTGGAAACACTCCGATAAATTCGGAAGTACTTTTTTCAACTGGGTGGAATCGTTTGGTCGTAGGAGTGGGGAAATTTTGTTCTGTGAAGTTTGGAATCGAAGGGCAGTACTTGAGGACTTAGAGGGCTACTTGTGGCCTCGAGGTCGCAGGTTCCCCCACCCCTGAAAGGAGCTAAAGTAAATCAGCCAGCAGCTGTAGGAGGTAGGAAGGAGTGAACAGAATGAAATGAAAAGGTAGCTTCGAAAATGTTACTTAAGATTATAAAGTCCGATGGTACCTGCAGTGACCGGGCTACGTTCACTATCAGGGACGATTATTGATTATGTATGTGTCAGTGGCATGAGACTGAGTCAAATTAGGTGAGCATAGTAGCAGGCAGGGGACTCCGTAACTATGCCTCTAGTCAGTTCCTTTATGGCACGCCGTTATGGGAACAACTTCCATCCCTCCACTTAAAGCATGTAACCAAGTACAGCTATTCAGAACCTGGAGTTAGGTGTCCAGTAGTATTTTTTTTCCTCTGCGGGTACACCTCTGAGTTCCTTATCTCAGGTAAAGGAGAGGAAAAGTTCAATGACCGTTGCAGAGCCAATCTGCTGACCACTTTTACCCCGGGAGGGAGAGGAAAGCTTAAGACTCTTTAACCATTTCACCAGAAGTTTATCTCTTGGCAAAAGATCCGAAAAAACAATTCTCATTAAAATTGTCTAAATTTATCTTTTGAAAGCTTCGCTGCAACGTACACTATGAGCAAATTTAGTGACTTCTCCTGACCAAATGTTCATACTGATGATTTGTGCCCAACCTGTGGTAGAGCCTTCCTAGATCGTACTGGTTTGATGAGTCACAGATGGACTCACTATACACTGACCCCGACATCTTCATGTCATTTTGGTCCTCTTTGATTGGAAGGACAACAACCATTGGGAAAAGTACAACCTGAGATGTCGGGTGGTTTTCCAGTGCCTGGCTAGAATGACTTTGCAATTCGGCTTTTCTCTGGATGCCCCAGGCTTATTTAAGAGTTGTGTTTTTCGGGTACAAGGTGGGACCTGGGTTACCAGGAAATTGACAAATGCAGAAACTTCTGGCTAAGTCAGAAGCCAGAACTGTGCACGCCGGGAAGGGGCCTAGTATTAACTATTTAGCTAGTTCTCGAGAGGTCGGGGAATAGATGGGTGCCCATCTATGGAAGGAGATCTCCACTAGCCTGTCTCCCTTCCGGTCCAGCTGACACCTCAGCTCGTGCTCCCCTGGCTGCGGATAGGCAGAGAGGGTCACTGGCCCCAAGCGGAGCTCACTGCTGTTTCTGTTTGGTCGCAGGTTACAGTTTGCAGGTGGTTTAAGTGGCTCAGGGTCTGAGAAGACGCCCATGGCCTGCAGCAGCAGCGGTTCTGGAAGCAGCCAGTCCAACTCCAGCCCCGAGCCTGATCCGCCGCTCCCCACCCCGGCCACCGCCCGGGACATAGGCAGTTCTCCGGCCGCGCCCGGGCCGGGGCCCCGGGCAGGGAGCGGGAGGCCAGCGGCGGCGAACGCTGCCCGGGAGCGTAGCCGGGTGCAGACTTTGCGGCACGCCTTCCTGGAGCTTCAGAGGACCCTGCCCTCTGTGCCTCCAGACACCAAGCTCTCCAAGCTCGACGTGCTGCTGCTGGCCACCACCTATATCGCCCACCTCACCCGTAGCCTTCAGGACGAGGAGGACGCGCCCTCAGACCCACGGCTGGGCGCTCTGCGAGGCGACGGCTACTTGCATCCGGTCAAGGTAGGCTCCCGAAGCCCCAGGGTTCCATCCCAAGGCCTGGCAACCAGTCTCGTCCAAAGCAGCTTATGAGTTCATAGCTCCGTGCCCTGCGCTGGAGAAGATGCAAGTTTAGATAAGATATTCCTCTTAGATCTTGGTCTCAGTCTTGCAAGGGGGATGAAACATTTAACTGTAATCGATCATATTAGGGCTTTTGAAAGGAGGAAAAATTAAAGCATTAGGTTTGCCAGGCTTCTTTGATATATACTTTCTGTATTTTCAGAGCCTGGGGACCTCCCTCCTTCAGATCCTGGGTACCCTCCCCTCCTTTTGGTCACATGTAAACCTCTTTATGGGCAGCTCCTAGCTGTCCCCAAGCAAGGAACCTGCTGTGGCTGCTGTGGTACAGAATAGGTTGTTACATGGTTCGCTCTATGAAGTACTGTAATGAATTTGAGCATCTCGATGGGGGAAGGGCTCGAATACAGAGAGGCATCCGCTACATAGGAGCTGTGTGGTCTTAGGTCTCTGGGCTTCAGTTTCTTCCTCTGTAAAATTAGAGGGTTGGACTGGGTGCTCCCTAAGATCTGCTATTTGAACCTAAGTTTTTGTGTTCAAACACCTCCAGTTTCTTCAAAGATCTCTTCCCACTGCCCAGGAGGGACTCTCTATGCTGTCCTTTGTCTCACCACCCCTTCCTGTTCCGTCACTTAGTAGGGGTTTTGTTTGTTTTCGTTTTATTAAGGAAAGTGCACTTGGGCACTGCCTGCCTCGAAGAGATTGGTGTTGAAAGAGACTAATAACACATGTTTTTCAGCTATTCTTCCATTTTTGATTTCGATTTCTTTTTAGATGACATTGGTTTCTAATATACTAAGGCGGCTACCCGCAAGTGAATTTGTTAGAGGTTTCTAACCTCCGCTTTTGTTTTGTTTTTGTTTTTACGCATCACATTATTTGCATTATGGCATTTCCGGAGTGCTTTTGATGAGCATGTCCTCGAAGCTTTTAAATTTCCCATTAGTTACATGAAATACTGTTCGCAAAATCCTAGCTACCCGTGAAAATTCCCTTTATCTAGTGTAACACTTTAGAAACCAGAAAGCATACGATTCATTTAACATTTAGTATTTCAGGCGACCGACCCCTGTCACAAATTAGGAAAGTGGCAAGGACAGATAAAAACACCCCTGTGTGAAAAATTGTCAGTCATTTAAGGGTGAGGAGTTGAGACCTTATCAGGAAGGGCACAGTAACATTCCACAGATGTAGCATTTCCCTGTCTTTTTAAAAAAGTTTTGTCAATTGGAGGGAGCCCACATCCTACCTCATTAAAATATAGAAAAGGAAAACAAATTCCTTGTAGCAAATATAATTAAGCAAAAACAAATTCCATCATTGACTCTATACAAATACACACCTATGTCTCATTCTGCATGAAAAATATCACCCTCTGAGCAGGTTTCATCATCTAGAAAATGAAATCATAGATTGTCATTATATTGATTATAAATTTTACAGCTTTCAAAGTTTTTGTTTTGTTTGTGCAATGTTACACAAATTGTTCTCTTGTTTCTGCTCATTTCATTGTTCATCAGTTTATTAAAATCTTCAAAATTGTGTTTTTATAATATAGATATATATTATATTTATATATTTATAATAAGATTATAGTGTAAATCGATTGTTCTCAGAGTTTGATCCAGGGCCCCCCTAATTGTCCTCTCTCAAGGGGTCCCCTGAGGTAAAAAATATCATATTAATGGGAAGATGTTTTAATTTATAATAAAGTAAGTTTCACTAGATGTAGCCCACACAAACAAAAATTCTTTGGAATCCTCCATAATTTTTAAGAGTGTAAAGGGGTCTTGGGCCAAAAAGTTTAAGTACAGCTGATATAAATTGTTCTTAAGGTTCGAGTTATTTCGCCTTGCATCAATTCAGATAAGTCTTCCCATGTCTCTTTGAAATTATGTTTCCTTATTTCTTATAACAAAATAGCATTCCATAATATTCATATACCACAGATTATTCAGCCATTCTTCAACTGTCACACATCTTTCAAAGTATCATTTAAAGTAGGGACCTCCAGTCCTTCATCAGTCAACAATGCTGATGATGCTACAGTACCAGGAATGCTAAAGGACAAGACAGTCTACCCAAGATGCAGATGCTGCAGTGGCTATAAACAGAGAAGTCCTCCAGATGTTCCACCGTCTTTAAAAAAAAATACAAATTATCTGACTTTTTCTGATAAAACATTTTAGAAAAATTCATATACTGTCATTTTCATTTTTTCCCCCAAAAGCTCTATGGGTTAAAAAAAAGATATTTTCATAAAGTATGAAGCAGCAAGTATAGTAAAAGCTGAAAAAGTGGTTTACACCAGAACATTCGTATGCCTATCAAGTCAGGAGAAACTTGAGTGAATGACTTGGAAGAACTGTGATATTTATTTGTGACATCAGTGTAACACATGGGACCAGTCCCCACCCCCTTTTTTTTTTGCAGTTCTAAACTTTCTATAACACAATTATTCTATAGCACAATTGCATTCCTTTGTAAAGTGAGTCAAAATAATTCTCTAGTTACCATAATTACATATCCAAAAAAGGCCACAGCTTTTCAGTAAAATATTACCAACTCATTTTATTTAGACACTGAATCCTACTCTTTCTCCTATTGATATATATGTAAATATATATACATATGTATTAGAGCCTTTATATAGGTATTTGTCAAGAATATGTCTTCTTCATAGGTTTTCCAAAGTTTAATTTTTAAAATTTCACTTTTCCTCTTTCAAATTCTTTTTTTTTTTTAGTAAAACAGCTAAAGTAAATAGTTTAAAATATTCTGTAATTTTCAATTTGGTATTGGATTCAATGTGCAGAGGGAGAAGGGGACCAATAAATGATTCGTAATGAGATTTTAGAATCAGTGAACAGGAACTTGATCTTTCTCTGTGGTCAGTTTAACACCAAATCCACTGTCAGTGTCCAACCAGAAATAAGTAATAACTGAACTTTTAATAATCATTACATTATGCTACAGAGGAGAGCCACCAATAGGACCAGTGACCTCATAATATTGTAAGTTTTGACAAAGGGGCATTATACAAATGGAATGCAAGAGACTGATAAACTCAAGCCATTTTTGTTTTTAAGTATAGAAACCTGGGTTTGTTTAAAGGGAGAGGGAAAGGGAGCTCAGGCACAAGCATTCTATGAGAGTACAAATTTAAAAGTCATTAAGTTATTCATAATGGGATTATGATATTACATTGTACTGCTTCCATATACATTAAATCATTACTCAACCATATTATTATTAGATGTATTAAAGTGGCATTTACTGTATAGTCTAAAGCAAAGTTTATTTTAATATCAAGCATATTTAAATAATAATAAAAACTATCCATTAAGCATATCCCTGTGCACAATATAATTCACTGTAATAGCAAACATTTATCCAATGCTTTCCTCAGTACAATCCCGTGAGGTAGGAAGTAATGTGGTCTAAACTTGTGATTTCATTGCTGTGAAAACTTTCTTCCACTTGCAGAAATCTTCAACTCATCTGTAATACAAAATTTAAGAGAGATGTCTGGGATACTGAGAAGTGAAGTGATTTGCAATGGTTACACAGAATCAGAACCAGAAACTGCCTGTCCCAAAAATCTTAGTGCAGTTGTTAAACTCCAATATCTAAAAACTGCACTAAGATTTTTGGATAACCCTGTGTTATCTCCATTTTACAGATGAGAAAACTAAAGAAAGAAAACTTAAATGACTCCCAGAGTGACAAAGCTAGTGTCCGAGCTGGAAATCTAATTCATGTCTCAACTCCAGATTCTGTACTTTCCACTTTGTCACCTCCAAGCTGCCTCTCAAAAGATCTTTTTCTTATATACTTATGCATAGACTGACCATCTTCAACAATAAAATGTTAGGTCCTTGAGAGCAGAGATTGTCTCATTTTTTGTATTTTTATAGGCAATACATAGCACAATAGAAAAACTTAGCAAATCAATGCTTTTTTTGATGAAGTTGGTTGTCTCCTTGCCTTCATGCAATAATGATTTCACGTGCATGCACTACCCTTTGTTATTTTTGTTGCTGAGTCATTTAAGTCATGTCTGACTCTTCTTGATCCCTTTTGGGACTTTCTTGGCAAAGATACTAGAGCGGTTTGCCATTTCCTCCTCCAGTTCATCTTACTGCTAAGGAACTGAGGCAAACAGGATTAAATGACTTGCCCAGGGTCACACAGCTAGTGAGTGTCTGAGATCAGATTTGAACTGAGGTCTGGCATTCTACCCACTGCTCTACCTAGCTGCTTCATGCACTACCACATTACAATTTTAGAAAAAAAGGTTGTTTTCACTTTTGATCTATATGCCAAATAATTTTTGCAGCCCTGTACCATTAAGTCATTGATATCTAGCAGAATGGAGTTGTTTTTTTCTTCCCTAAATTCACTTGAATTATTTCATAAGAAAACTGCTGAGCAATAGTTATTTGTTATTAACAACACAGCAATTGATTTGAAGCAATAGCTTCATCCATTCAACAAATGTTTGTTGAGGCTTATTAGGTGTTTAAAGTGTGCTAGATCTTCCAGGAATAAAGAAATGAATATGTCTGTTTCCTCAAAGAGCTATTTTTCTATCTGGGAAGATGAGACAAATACCTCAACAGCTGTAATACAAAGAAGGGATCCAACCAAACACTATGGGGATTTTAAGCAGAAAAAAATTGATTAGATACATTTGAAATAAACTGCTATGAGTTTGAGTTTTAATATAGCCTTAAATACTTAGTTCAGGTCATTAGGTGGAATGTGTAAAGATTAGACATATTTTGCTTACCTGAATTTTCTGGTTTACTGAGGTCTCTTCTGTAAACCAAGATGGTAAGTCATTTTGTATCCCTAGTAAATAAGAACAGGGAGATGAAGATAAAATTTTTTTTTCTTGATTCTTGACAGTCTCATAAGCATCATTAGTCAACCATCGATTCAATTCAATGCACCTACTATGAGAATACCACTATGGGAGATAGCCTGCAACTGACAAAAACTAGAATTCTCATGGTAGAAATGCCCAAGATGTGATGTAGAAGGTATAGGCTATGACTAGAGGCATGTTCCTAGAGGTTAATTTTTCGGGCAAATTCAAGATATTAATTTATTGGAGTTTTTAACTAACCATTTGGCTCATCTAAAAGTGCAGGGTATAAACATTTCTAAATATTTAAACACTTAGGTTGAGTTCTGGATAATTATAGAAATAATTGTGGAAACTTCCTCTACTAATTCAGAGCAGCAACTACTCTGCATTTTATGGTCTGAGAAAGTAGCCTGGGGCATTGAGAGGTTAAAGGTCCAGAATCCCCAAACCACAGAGTTTGTGTCAAAAGAAGGTCTTAAACCTAGTTCCCCCTGATTCAGACTGGCCCTTGAAGCACTATCCCAGGCTGCCATTCAATTAGAGATCTGCTGTATTTCAAAAGAGTATATGTCTTTCCAGGAAAAATTCCTGTTGAGATTGTGCTCATTTCTTTCATTTACCTGTATATAAATTTTAAAATGTGTAACACCTTTTACTTACATTATATCATTTGAACTTCACAAAAACTCCTTGAGAAAGGTAATGCCAGTGTTATCTCCATCGTACATATGAGGTAACCAAGGCACCCAGAAGTTGTGATTTGTAGTTGTCAGTTGCAGCTAACAAAATGCCAGTTCAGGTGTTCTGACTCCAACTTCAGCTTTCTTTACATGATATCATATCCTTCTACTGCTTCTCAAAATGATGTTAAATAATCGTTTGAAGAATGAAATCAACTGGTTATTTTAGCATCATGTTGACAAAGACTAGCCAAAGTAGCCAATACATTTTCTTTGAAGTGTCTGATTTAGGGTTGGCTAGGTGGCCCATAAGAGTGCCGGCCTGGTGTCAGGAGGACCCAGGATCGGTTCAGGCCTCAGATACTTAACACCCACACAAAAATAACTGGCCATGTAACCTTGGGCAAGTTACTTAACCCCAACTGCTTAACAACAACAAAAAAAAGTCTGATTTAAAGTTCCCACATTTTGGGCTCATGATCAGTTCGATCAATTAGCTGAAACAAAAAACCAAAGATTTATTAAGCATTTGCTATATTAAACCAGTCATTTTGCTAAGCACTGGGGTTACAAAGAAAAGTGAAAACAATCCCAGACCTCAAAGGGCTCACATTTTAATTGGGGGAGACAATATGTAGATAACCAGATTTCGCTGTTCCTGTTCAGTTCTATCCCGCTCTTTGTGACCCTGTATGGGTTTTCTTGGCAAATATATTGAAGTGGTTTACCATTTCCTTCTCCAGATAATTTTACAGATGAGGAAACTGAGGCAAACAGGGTTAAGTGACTTTCTCAAGGTCACATAGTTAGTAAGTGTCTGAAGCCAGATTTGGACTCAGGAAAATGAGTCTTACTGACTCCAGGATCAGTACTTTATGTACTGTGTCACCTAGCGGCCCTTTAGATAACTCAGTCCATGATTTGTAAAGAAGAGACAGAAGGGAATCCCAGGAGGAAAGACTTTGGGGTAGGGGTGTTGAAGGGACAGGGGAAGGCCTTCTGCAGAAGGTGGGATCTGAACTGAACCTTGAAGGAAGCCAGAGAAAGCTAAGAGACAGAGGGAAAGAGGGAAGGTTTTCCAAGTATGATCAACAGCCAAGGCAAAAGTACTAAGACAGAAACTGGAGTGTCTTATACCAGGAAAGTAAGCAGGTAATTGCCACTATGGGCAAAGAAAAGTAAAAATATGACTGGAGAGGTATCAATGTTATGAAGAACTTTAAATGACAAATAGAAGATGTTATATTTTATCATTTTGGATTGGTTTTTTTTTTTTTTTGCTATGGTTTTCAATCAGTAAGCATTTACTCTATGCTATGTGAAGGGCAGCTGGGTTGTCCAGTGGACAGAATACTGGGCTTAGAATCAGGAAGTATCATCTTCCTGAGTTCAAATCCCACCACAGACAATAGTTGTGTGACCCTGGGCAGCTACTTAATCTTGTTTGCCTAGTTTTTCTCATCTATAAAATTGACTGGAGTTAAAAATGGCAAACCACTCCAGTACCCTTGCCAAGAAAACCCCAAATGTGGCTACAGAGAATTAGATACAACTGAAATGACTCAGCAGCAAGAACAAAAAGTGTTATATGAATTGTGCTAGAGCTGGAGGCAATGTTTGAAACAAAGTAGATATCCATCCATTGGGCAATGACGAAGCAGATGTGGGTATACACATTAATGAAGAATGAGAAAAACAATCAAACCTACTGTGTGCTAGGCATTGTCCTACCTATTGGGAATACTAAGGCAAAAATTAAAACAGCATCTGCCTTCAAAGAACTTACTTGTATGACTTTAATGAACTGACACAGAGGGAGGTAAATAAAACCAGGAAAACCAAAGGCACTATGAGTATAACAATGTCAATGAAAATAACAGTAAAACTAAAGTTCCTCCTGTTGCTGAGTCCCTCCTCTCTCTGAAAAAAAAAAAGAGTGAAAAAAATCCTCTAGTACAAGATTTCTCACCGCTTTTCTGTGTTACAGACCCCTTTGGCAGTTTGGTGAAACCTATGGATTCCTTTTCAGAAGAGTGTTTTTAAAAGCATGAAATAAAGTGTGTAGGATTGCAAATGAGATAAATTATATTGAAACAGTTATTAATTTTTTAAAAACCAACAAATTTATTCCCTATAATCCCTTCATGTTACAAATGAGGAAGCTGTGAAAAGACTTATCTGAACTGATACAAAATGAAGTTTGCAGAACCAGGACATTGTACAATGATCAACTGTGAATGACTTAGCTATTCTCAATGATCCGAGACGATTCCAAAGGGCTCACGATGAAAAATGCTATCCACCTCCAGACAAAGAACTGATGGAGTCTGAAAGCAGATCGAAGTATACTACTTATTACTTTTTCTGTGTATGTGGGTTGTTGTTTTATTTTAGAATTTTAAGTCTGTGTTTTCTTTCACAACATGACTAATATGGAAATATGTTCTGCATGACTACACACGTATAACCTATATTGAATTACCATCTTGGGGGGTGGGAGTGGGAGAGAGAGAGAGAATTTGGAACTCAAAATTTAAAAAGAAAGAACATTAAAAAGTTATTCTTTCATGTAATTGTTTAAAACAAAAGAGCATAAAAACAAATTAAAAGACTGAGGCTCAGAGAGAGATAGTTACTTTCCTGAAGTAAAGTGCCAGTGAGTGATAGAGGCCCCAAATCCAGGCCTCCTGATGCCTAGTTTAAGGCACTTATTAAGCATCTATGTCCAGTCTCTGTTGTGCTATGTTAGGCCTGTCCTTTTGTGTGTTCCTGTCCCTAGCTTAGAGCTTAGCACATCATAAGTATTATGCTTAAATATTTGGTAAATTGAATTGCCAAGTACTGGTGTCCTAGAGATAACCCCAGAGTGGGGTCCTTGGTGTAGATATAGATGTATGCTGTGGGACCATGAAATAACAGGACTGATTTTCATAAGACACATAATACTAATAATAGCTAGCATTTACATAGCACTTTAAAGTTTGCAAAACACTTTACATATGTTATATCATTTGACCCTCACAACAGCCCTGTGGGGTAGATGCTATAATTATCTTAATTTTTACTGATGAGGAAAAAGAATCTGATAGAGAGTGAGTGTCTTACTTTCCCAGGGTCACACAGCTAGCAAATATTTGAAACAGGAATCCTTCTGACTCTGTCCTCAGCATTCTATATGCTACCTCAAGCTGCTTCCTTAAAAGTCTAAAAATATTTTATCACCATACCTCCTACAGTCTGTTATAAAGACTGTAACTGGAAATGTGTACCATTTGCAACTACATATCAAAGTCATTTTCATGTTTTTGTATACGTTTTTACATTTTAGTAGAATCATGTTAAATCAGGGTGGCTAGGTGGCTTAGTGAATAGAGCACCAGCCCTGGAATCAGGAGGACCTGAGTTCAAATCCAGCCTCAGTCACTTGACACAATTACTAGCCCTGTGACTTTGGCCAAGTCACTTAACCCCAATTGCCCTCCAAAAAGCAAAAAAAAAATCATGCTAAATCGTGAAATCATGGGAATTAAGGATACCTTTATATGATGTAAACAACACAGTTCTGTGTCATAACTGGAGAAATAATAGTTGTATGAACTTTGTGGCATTAATTAATTAATGAGAACAGAAGTATCTTATTTCTGTTCAGAGTTCATTACTGTTACATATAGCATCCTATTTTTAGGTGACATATGAAAAAATAGCATAGATAGAAAACTCTCCAAAGATGATATTCATTAAGGATACTAAAGGCATAGAGTATTTCAAGTCCTATTACATTATGGGCAAAATATTTCTTCCGAGATGGTTCTTGTAATAAAAATAATTTGCAAAGCACTTTCAAGTTTGCAATTCATCTGAGTTTTACAATAGCTCTGTGAGGCAGGAGCTGCAGGTATTGTTCTCACTCTTGAATAGATGAGAAAACCAAGGCTCAGAGAATTTAAGTGACTTTCTAATAGTCACAGTCAGTGAGTGTTTGAAATAAAATTTAAATCCAGTTCTTTCTGATTCTAAATTTAGTCCTCTATTTGGTCATGCTGCCATCAGGGGCTGCCTCATAATACACAGGGGCCTTGTAGTATAAGTTTGTTTTATTTTTTAATTTCATTGTTAAATCTTTTTGGGATGGAGAGAGTTAAACTATGTGGTTTGAATAGATTTTTTTTTAAAGCAATTGGGGTTAAGTAACTTGCCCAAGGTTACACAGCCAGTTTTTTTGTGTGGGTATTAAGTATCTGAGGCCAGAACCGATCTAGGTCCTCCCGACTCTGGGGACTCACTTTGCCACTAGCCTCCCCTAGATTTTTAAAATAACATTAATTTTTAATTTCATTTATTATCTTTTATTTAATTATTTAATAGATTTAGTTTTAATATTTAATTTATTTTTAAATTTATTAAATTCATTTATTTATTTTATTGAATTAATTTAACATTAAAATAACATTAATAGAAACCGATACAGACATAGAAACAATTTACAAACAATATCCAAATAGTTTTGACATAGTTGGCTAAAAGATAGAAAAATCTGTGTAATTGGAAAGAAGAATATTTGTGGTTGAGTTGATAACCACTTGAGTAATTACTTTTTTCTATCAAGTAGTTAAGACATCTGGATGATTAAATTTTTCATTATAATGGTTTGACATTGTGTAGACATCATCATATATTGTTGTTTTTCTTAAAGAGTTGGTGGGGACGGATAGGTGGCGAAGTGAGTAGAGCACCAGCCCTGGAGTCAGGAGGACCTGAGTTCAAATGTGGCCTCAGAAACTTAAGACATACTAGCCATGTGACCTTGGGCAAGTCACCTAACCCCAACTGCCCTGCCCTCTCCAAAAAGCAAAAAAAAAAAAGTTGGTGGTGTTTTGTTGTTATTATTGTTGTTTGTTTTGAAATCAGATCCCTCTCTCTCACCTTGGCTGCAAGTATAACAGTCTCTTGTGGGCCAGACTTCATTGCTGATCAGCATGGAAGTTTTGACCTGCTCAGTTTCTGACCTGGTCTGGTTTGCCTCTCTTTAGGCAGACTGATGGTCCCCCTGTTCCTGGGGGACCACCATATTGGTGCCAGATTTAGTGTGACCACCTTTGTCCCTACCAAATTCAAGTAATCCACCAGCCTCAGATACTCCCAGTAGAAGGGATTACAGGCCTGGGCCATTCTCCCCCTCCTATTCCCACTCCCAGTTGTTTTTAAAGCAATGTCTAAACTGAAGTTTTAGACCAGATATAGGAATAGGGCCTGGACCTGTAATGTCATTGGCAAAGGGAATTCTCAGATAAAGAAAGTCCCCCTACCAATGAAGGTTAGCACTTTCTCTGCAATTTATAGTCTTTGAGAGTTGCCTAGAGCACTAAGGTGTTAAATGTATATGGAAAAGTAGCCAGTGTGAGGCAGAGGCAGGGTATAAACGGAGGTCTTCCTAGTAAGGCCAGTTCTTCGTCCAGGAAGCCATGCTACCATGCTGACCAATAGCAAATATAATGAGGTTAAAATGAAAACATCTCAGTTCACATCTATAGATACATTTGTATATAGTTTAGTGGGGAGGGGGGATAAATAGTGAGGGGGAGTTTAAAAAAATGATAAATATTTGTGGTGAGAAAGTTTCCCAAATGGGACATTTTTCTTTCTGGGCTATTGAATTGGTCTGTTTATTTCAGGAATCAATAAGCAAATTAAATATATAAGTGGTGACATTTTGAATCTCCTTTGAATATTCTTTTTTTTTTTTTTAGAAATGGCCCATGCGATCAAGATTATACATCGGTGCTACAGGCCAGTTTCTGAGTCATTCTATGCTAGAAGAAAAAGCCAATCCGGGAGATGCTTCAGCAGACTCACCACCTTAGTCTCCCTTCTGCTCTGTAAAGTAGCAAGAAACTTCTATTTATTAGAAAGATGTACTGAATACATATCTTGAGACAATAGCAATTACAATTTCTCAAAGTTTGTGAATGAAACTACATACTGGTGCTCCATTGTTTGTTTCCAAGCTAAGTAGATGTGAAATTCAATCGTTATTCTAATAAAATCCTCTATCTGGTGTTAACCACCATAGCCTAGTACGATACATAGCATTAACAAAGCAACTGAGATTCATATACAATGAAACATGTAAATCTTTGTATGTTTATATATGTTACACATACACACAATTTCCATGAACTGTACTGTATATGACAAGTGAGAATGTGGTGTGTTTACTCAGTAACAAGCTGTGTCCCTAGTTCACTGACCCTCTGATTTTTATGAAGAATAGATTATTGGCTGAGTCCCCAAGAACCTGGATAGTTCCATCCCTCCTGGTCCTATTTCCCCAAGGTTCTCCTAGAGAAGATGGGTTTAGATGCCTGGGGACCTCCAGTCTGGGACTTCCCCCCATATAGTTTCCCATCGCACACTATTATTTGTACTTGTAACTTTTCTCAGATTCTATTTTCCTATGATTCCAAAACCCCCTAGGAACTATCTAGGCAGGTTTTAAAACACCACAATATGAATCCAAATGCATGGAATGACCTCTAAGCTGTCCGTAGTCAACCTGCTTCTGGTATTGACTTGGTCGGATGATGGGAGCTGTCATATTATGATGCAGCAGTTCTCTGTCTATCTGGTCACTGGTTTCAATTCTCTACTGGGACCAAGGGAAGGGACAGAACCAGAAAATAGAATCTCATAATCTGAAAAGAGCTAAGACAATAGGAAAAATACCATGATTTGTTAAAGGATTTTGCTGGGGAAAATAGCACAAACAGGAATCTATTCAGTGCATTCCTATTCCCGTTTTCCTACCCAAGCTCCTTCCTGCTCCCTTTCATACCTACAAAGTCCTTTTTGTTTGTTGACAATCTTAGGCTTTTAAACCACTGGCTCTCATTGCACAGTAGAGAAATATTCTAATCACACACATCTGGTTTGTTCCTTCCCTTCTTTTTCTTTAGGCAGCCTGGACATATGAATATGGAGTTGGTTAAAGACCATCTGGGGCAAAGACTGACAGTAGGCACTGGTTTGCACCACTTATATTTCCTTGTGATTTTACATTTTAAATATGAATGTCTGCTACTTACAAAGTGACTCAAATCTCATCTTGTAAAAAATACATAGCATATAATAAAATTCTTCCTAGATGATTAAATGTAGTGATAATATGTTTGTATATTTAATTGTTGCACGTGTATATATACCCATACATTGCATGTAGCCTTGGAATAAAAAGATAGTCAAATGTGATTTAATTTTTCAACATGAAAGCTTATTATAAAAATGGAAGACTCAGGAAGAGTCTGCTTTTTGTTTAAGGGAATTCAGTATATTAAAGACCATGTAATTATAATAACTAGTTGGCTTACTAGATGCTTCTGTCGAAGCATTTTTCTAAAACTACTCACTTAAAAACCAAATATCAACCACCAAAGACAGTCTCAGGTGTATGGTTTACTATAAATGATAATTGATGTCACGTTAAAAAAAAAATCTCAGTTCTGGATTTTTTTAAACATCATACCTTATTTTAAAACAAATGTTCAACAGAATTGGTACAGTATTCATGAGGCATTTTTTAAAATGATGCTGTCAAACATTTTACGGAAGCTTTGTCGTTTAAAAATGCCCCTTATTACTAAGTGACAAAGTCCATCAAAGGAGGTTAGCGTTGTCACTGGATGGCGGGCTAGATTCCTACTTATTCCAAGATCTGGTCTTGGGGTTTCTAGAAGGTGAAATAGTCATGGCGTGGGGATGGGGTGGGGCAGAACAGAGAATATGAATCACTACCTGGGTTCAGATTAAGAGGTGTGCCTATGCTGGGGTGGGGAGAGGGTCAGGACAATCGCAAGGATTCCTTCAGTATACACACATATTTATGTATATACATAAACATACATATATGTGTATCTTTGTATATATTATACACACACACAGAGTCATGGATAATTTAAGGTAGAAACCCTCTTTCTCATTTGCTTGGAGAGAATTTGTTTTAAGATATTGGTGGTAACCAGTGCCAAAGGAAAATGTAGATTGTTGTTGTATACTGAAAAATTAACGGGATTTTATTTCCTTGGTTGTAGGTTTAGTTAGACCATGCGGTTCTTTAAAACTTTGAAAAGTTGAAAAAAAGTTGAATTTTAGTAAAATTTATTTTCCTGCAAACCACCTCAGGAGAGGTGAAGATTTGCATTTCAAACCCTCCTTCTAAAAGATATTGGCTATGTGACCACATGCAAATTACTTACTCTTTCAGCGTCACAGGAGATATTCTAAGACTGTAAGTTTTAGGTCAGTTGCTGATCTCAATCAGTGGATTGTGCCCATACTGAAGTCCATACTAATGAAAGCACAGGGCCTGGCCAGAACAAGAACTTCATTTTACATTTATGCAAACAGCTTCCAGACCGTTCACTATTAGAATGGATAATCAATGTTATTTCCCACTGAGATCATTATTTACTGAAAATCCTGCACAGCACCTTTTTTTAAAGCATTCACTCAACCAGTATGTATTAAATGCCTACTTTGTCCAAGGCACCGTGATAGGCTCAGTGGGGTACGAATAATGTGAAAGAAATGGTCCTCAATCTCATAGCGATCTGACGATAGTCTAGTATTTTCATTTTGCTGTTTAGAATTTCCTTGGCATTTGGTTTATTTATCATAGAATGATATCCTGAGCAAGCAGCCAAGTGTCATCATGAGTTGTGACCAACTCAAGTTTCTCCTAGATATGACAATATTGAATAATATTTGGCCTTATTAAGGAGTGAAATGTATTTGTCTGCATGTGAAATACTGTTTCTACCTCAAAGCAGCGGGGACCTGAAAAGCAAACCAAACAATGTTGTCCAACTTGAATTTGTTTGTTAAAATTTTTATTTTGAAAGACTATCACAACGTATGTATACTCTCTCTAATGCCCATAAAGTTCAAGCTAATACTTGTCGTGTTAATTGTGTATTTCAGGCAAAAATAAAGAAAATTTCAGCATGCTTTCTCCGAGAGATATCTTTCTGAATATTGCCTAATTATTTCCGTAACATTTGCCATTTTAAAATGTTGGGAATTTATATAGTAATAAAGGAGAACAAGAGAAGATACCTTTCACAGCTATAGCTAGAGGGGAATTCTTAACCAATAAGGTTTAAAGGAAAAATTTAAAACAACAAAATACACAAATCCAGCCCTTTTCTCTCCTGAGCTCTAGTCTCCAACAGCCTACTTGACATCTCCAACTGGACTTCCTATAGGCATCTGAAATTTCAACATGTCCAAGACAGAATTCATTATGTTTCCTCCTAAACCACTTCCTCCTCCTGCCTTTCCTAACTCTGTCAAGGACACTGCTGGTCTTCCAGTTAGTGAGATTTACAATCAAAGAGGAATCTCTGACCCTTTCCTTCCACTCATTCATATTCCCTCCCCCCAATCCTCATCATATCCAATCAATCCCCAAGTCTGATTTTATTTTAAAATTTAAGTTAGCATTTTTCAAGGAACAAAAATCCTCCCCCATGGAGCAGCTAGGTGGCTCAGTGGGCCTGGAGTGAGGAAGAGTTAAGTTCCAATTTGGTTTCAGACACTTACTAACTGTGTGACCCTGGGCAAGTCACTTAACCCTGTTGGTCTCAGTTTTCTCATGTGAAGAAAGTTACATGCTTTGTTGCATATTTGAAAGGAATAGCAAGTTGTACGTAATAGATCTGCAATTTCAGGTGCAATTCTCTGTTTTTCTATTCTACTTTGTTATAGAAATGCTTGTTCTGTTTGTTAATTTCAGAATAAAATAAATAAATTTTTTTTAAAAAAGAAAAAGAGTGGGGTGGCTAGGTGCTGCAATGAATAGAGCTCTGGCCCTGGAGTCAGGAGGACCTGAGTTCAAATGTGATCTCAGATACTTGACACTTACTAGCCATGTGACCTTGGGCAAGTCACTTACCCCCAATTTCCCTGCCTCCCCCCTTCAGAACAAAAAAAAAAAAGCCCAAATGGGATCATGAAGAGGTGGATACACCTGAAAAACAACTAAACAATAAAACCTCTTCCATCCATTGGGAAAAAAAAGAAAGACAAAAAGTCTTTTAACAAGCACTCATAGCTCCTCCTGCTAGTGCCTTTATACATATGACTCCTAACCGATCATCTGGAAGAATGGGTCTGACTCTTGAAAAGCTTCAGCGGCTTCCTATTGCCTTTAGGCAATAAACACCTCTTTATTATTAAAAATCTTGCTTAATCTGGCTCCTACCTTCCTTTCAGGCTGATTATACATTAACACCCCCCACCCCACCCCCTGCCCTCCATCTCTCATGCACAAATGACTTACTTACTGTTCCCCATATATGACATTCACTGCCTCCAGCTTTTCCCCTATGCCTGTAATGCTTTCCCTTATCAACTCTGCCTCTTGAAACCTAGCTCCCTTCAAAACTCTGCTCAATGCCATGTCCTCCAACAAGTCTTTCCAATTTCCCCAGTCATTAATGCCCCTTCTTCATCAAATCACTGTCTACTTATTGTATATATATATATATGTACATATGTGTACATATGTGTATCCTAGATATATCTTACATCTATCTGTATGTGAACATGTTGAATTCTTTCAATATGGTGGTTCTCAAACTTTTTAGTCATAGAAACTCTTTACGTTCTAGAAAAAAAAATTTGAGCCCTCTATTGAGTTTTTTAAAATTATGTTAGCTCTATCAATATTTACTACATTAGAAATTAAAACATCTTAATGTTATTATGAAAATAGTTTTCACCTCATAGATCCCCTGAAAGGGGGATCCTTGGACAACACATTGAGAACCACTGCCTTGCAGAACATAAATGCCTTGAGGGTAGGGACCCTCATTTTTGTACTTGTATTCCCAGCCAAGCACGGTGTCTGGCTCATAGTAGTTACCTTAAATACTTGTTGATTGATTTTTTGACAATTTCAATTATATAACAATGAAAAGATTTTATAAAATAAAATGAATGAAAATAGAGAAACTGTTGAATGGGCAAAAAAAACCCCACTCTAGCACAGGATTGATACAATAAGATCTATGCTGTAATTAATGTCAATCAAAGGGTACTGGATTTGGAATCTGAAGACCTCAGTTGGGATCCTGCTCCCACCTACTATCTTTGTGACCTTGGCAAGACATTTAACCTCACTTTCCTCCATATAAAATGAAGGGGTTGGAGTAGATGGTTCTCAGTTCTCCATTGATTCTAAATCTATTATCTCTGGTCCTATGATCTCTGATTAAAGTCTGATATTCAAAATGTATAGGGAATTCTGATCACATCTGATAATGATGAGAAGCAGTATGATAGAGTGATTATAGAACCAGCCTCAGCATCAGGAAGTCCTGTGTTCAAGTTCTACCCTTGGTACATACTGTGTGACTCAAGCAACACTTTAAAAGTTGAACAGCTGTTGCTAATGTGCATGGGTAGCAGAGGATCCCTCACTGGGAGTATCTTTTACCAATGACATCATGTTGTTTTTGTTATTTTTCCGTCATGTCCAACTCTTCATGACCCCATGTGGGGTTTTCTTTGCAAAGATACTGGAATGGTGTGCATTTCCTTCTCCAACTCATTTTACAGATGAGGACACTGAGGCAAACAGGGTTAATTGACTTGAAAAGTGAAATGAAAATAAAGTGAAAAAAATCCTCTAAGTAAGTCAGATGTGAGGCAGTCCTAATGACCAAGGTTGGTCTCAGAGAACAGGTAATGAAACACACCTCTCAGCTCTTAATAGACATGGGGGAGAGTAATCAGAGAATGTTGCATACAGACATAGACATTATCAAGGGGTAGTTTTAACTTAATTGCTTTTCTTTGTTTTGTGAGGAAGGAGCTGCACTATCTGAAAATGACTGCTATAAAAACAAAAGTCAAAAATAGATACTACTTTTTTAAGTCATGAAAATGAATTATACCCAAATTGTCTTCTGGAAGGATTAAAAAAGTCAGTAATGGTAGCTCACGTCCATGTGATGCTTTAAAATTCACAAAAGGCTTTCCTCACAGCTGCCCTGTGAAGAAAGCTAGGGTCACTGTCCCCATTTCACAAATCAAGAAACTGAGACTCAGAGAGAAATGCTGGACCACAGTCACACAGCTAATGAATGTCATTGCAAAGTAAACCCTTTGACTCCGAATCCAGGTTCTTTCCACCACACTAAAGTTACTTCAAAGTACCAGTAGAATTCATTTTTAAAGTTGTAGATGCTAGATTGCACAGGAGTGAAAATATTCAGGGGTGGCTAGGTGGTTCAGTGAATAGAGCACCAGCCCTGGAGTCAGGAGCACCTGAGTTCAAATCTGGCCTCAGACACTTAACACTTACTAGCCATGTGACCTTGGGCAAGTCACTTAACCCCAATTGTCCTACCTTCCCCCTGCAAAAAATCCAAAAATATTCCTATTTTTTTCATGCATATTTATCAACAAGTTATTCCTGCAGAGAGCAAAATAGATGTACTCTACAGTGTTAAATATCTTATGATATTCTAATGCAGACATGTAGTCATCAGTGTGATTAGTCCTTCCACCGCTGCAGATCACCTCTGTTCCTTCTCAGTGCATATAATTTTTGTCCACGTCATTCTCCTTAAAGAATCTACCCCATTGCTCTGGAAGCCTTCCTTTAAGTCTTTTAACTTTCCTGAATACCCCAGTAACATTCAGGCTATTATCCTGTGCTCTGGCTACCTCCTTTCCCACTTCCTTGATAATATCTTTTACAACACTTCTTGTAGTTGGTGACATTTATAGCCTATTTCTATAATTTCTTAAACCAGTCAAGACTTTTAGGTATAGAAAGACCTCTTGCAACCAGCTAGAGGCACCTAAATAAATTGGCTGATCCACCTCCCAACCTCTAAACACAACACTAAGATATTTATCTATTTCCTTATTTTACTAACAAATCTGGGACAAAGTCAAAGTCTTTGCCAAAAACATGTTAGGTGATATCTATTGCTTTTGCTTGATTTATTAGTTGAAGGAGGAAACTGAAGAGTAGTAATTTGTTACATATACAGGAACACTGAGTAATGTTTATGTTAATATACAGCCAGAATGTTTCCCATTGATTAGCTGTTCCCTGTAAGGCTTAATGATTGACAGCAAGCACAGATTTCTATGCTCTATTCCCACTCTGGGAGAAACCACCTAAGTCATCAAGCACTCCATCTTCTTGATAAGCAGCAAGACATGACAGCCAAACAAAACCCTGGTTTAGAATATAAACTCGTTTTTTAAATCTTATAGAGCATAATGGTGAAAAACTATGAACCATTTGACTTCATAAAAGCAGAAACCTGAGACCCAAACTTTGGTCCCTGCATATTGGCGAAAGACACTTCCCACCCATATGGGAAGTGACTACCATGTAGTGGAAATGGCAGAGCCTCTTGGTCCAAGAGAGAACAGTAATTTGGAGGAATGGTGTAGATGCAAGAGGGCCTGAGTCACTGGCTCGAACTATAGAGGTACAGTGAGAGAGGTACAATTCATTGTGCATGTACTCACCTACCAGGACCAAGAAGAGGCCAGGAGGGGCAGAGGGGCCTCTTACCTATATAGGCTCAGAATGGTCAGAGCCATTTGACTAGACTCCTGGCTAGAGAAGAGGGGATTTCCTGGACAGTGTCAGGTTTCTGAAAAGTTACAACACAGTCTTCTAGAAAGAAAAAAGAGAGTTTCTAGGTAATGTCAGACTTTCAGAGAAAAGAAGATAGAGAAACTGAGCCATAATGTGGAAGGAGAAAAAAAAAACGGAAAAAAACAAACCCAAAACCAGATTTGCCCTCCACTCTTCTTCCTGAGTTCAAATCCAGCCTCCAACACTTATTAATTGTATGATCCTGGGCAAGTCACTTAACCCTGTTTGCCTCAGTTTCCTCATCTGTAAAATGAGCTGGAGAAGGAAATGGCAAACTGCTCCAGTATCTTTGCAAAGGAAACAGCAGATGGGGTCACAAAGATTTGGACATGACTGAAAAACAACTGAACACATATTCAAACTTATCTCTGTCTACTTTGTTGAATGCAACTGGTGCTTTTAGGGCTTTCTCCCATATTTTATTTCTTTGTGGGTTTTTCTAGAGCAGATTGTTTTTTCCTATTTGCCTTTTTGTTCATTTCACTGTCAGCATCTGTAATGCCATGCCAAGCAAAGGCAACTTTCCAAGGTTCAGAATACCAGCATAGGTGCTCTCCATTTTATTCAGTGACAAATTAAGAACAGAGAAGATCAAAATATGACATCATTCCAAATACAGCATTTACTAAGTGTGATTAAATAATCTCCAAGTACTACCCCGCCCCAGGACCTTACATTCATTCAATCGATTACAAAGTCCCTGTTCTAAATACTACTCCAACCCTAGGCTATACCTTCATTTAGTCCATCACAAAGCCCCTCTTCTCAAATGGAGATTAGTTTCCAATCATAAGTAAAGTACATTCATTTGTTCAATCATAGAACACAAAAAGGTCAAAAGTTCCCCACCCCTGGATCACAATTGAATCTACCCCAGAGTTACAACAAATTTAAGCACAGCACTTAATACCCAAATGGAGGTCTTTTCTTCATCTTGACACAAGGCAAGTTCTCAGCAATCTTTGTTCCTGGGGAGACAAAGCTTAGTAAGGCCACAAGATACATTGCCAGTCTCTTCATTAATTCATTCTCTGTCTGCAGAACAGTCCTAGGACCCCTGAAAACATTAGCAAAACCCTCTTCCAGGATTTCTGTAAACATACAACAAGAAAATCCTTCTTCAGGGCTTTGGAACCAACAGCAAGGTTCCAAAACTTCTGCAACAATAGCACTGTCCTTCACCAGTGGACAGTATTCACTCTCTGCCTGCAGAACAGTCTCAGGAGCTCTTAACCAACAGCCAGGTTCCAGAACTTCTGCAACAACAGGACTGTCTTTCACCAGTGGACAAATCTGGCAAAACAACATCAAAACAGACAGACAAAGTACCAGCAAAACAGCCATGTCTCCTCAGTCCTTGGAAGCTCTGGGTGGTAGCTCTCAAAAGTCCAGGGCAATTCAAAGTGGCCCTCAGCAATCCTCTCAGTCTCTCTCTGCCTCCAAGATGCTGCTTCCAAAAAGTTCTTCTGCCTCTCTCTTGTGTGTCTCCAAATCTACGTCACCAATTCCTCCCAGTTCAGGACTCTCTCAAGTCCATCCCACAGGTGGGATTAACAAACTCTGGGTTTTAACACAATCAAACCAAAAACCAAGCCAATACAGGGGAATCTTTAAATGCCATTACTATTACAGCATCCTTCCCAGGTGAGTTTAAAGAAGCAAGTGCTTGGGCATCATGCTGGTCTGGAGACTTCACATTCTGTTCCTCTTTCTTTCTTTTTTTCTTCCTTCCTTCCTTTCTTTCATCTTTCTTTCTTCTTTCTTCCTTTCTTTGTTTATTCATTCATTCATTCATTTGTTTGTTTATTTATTTGTTTTCCTTTTTGGAGGGGGGAAGGCAGGGTAATTGGAATTAAGTGACTTGCCCAAGGTCACACGGCTAGTAAGTGTTACGTGTCTCAGGTCAGATTTAAGCTCAGGTCCTCCTGACTCCAGGGCTGGTTCACTATTCACTGTACCACCTAGCGGCCCCTGTTCCCCTTATTTTTAAGATAAGAAAAGTAAGGCACTGAGAGATGCCCTAGGTCATAGAAGCAGTGAGAATCCCAGAGCAGGGATTTAAGTTTTATTTCCTCTAACTTTAGATCCAGTGACAACAGTCTCTGTACTGTTCTTTGACCATGACACTCCATCTTCAGCTTCAGGCATTTTCACCAGCTGTCCTCTATACCAGAAGCCTATCCCTCCTCCTCCTCATCTCCTGGCTTACCTTACTTTCTCCAGATCCTCAATTAAAGTCTCACTTCCTACAAAAAGCCTTTCCTGGTCCTCCTTAATCATAGTGCCTTCCTTCTGACATTATGCTCAAATGTTTCTGTATGTATCTTGGTTGTACATAGTTGTTTACATACAATTTGCTATTAGATCAGGGTAAATTCCTAACAGAACCTTCTATTGTTGCTAAATAAGCAGCCTTCTCTAGTGGTTGACAGCATTAATTAGGTATTTATTAGGTACCTATAATAAGTAAAACATTTTTAGATACCCTGAAAGATAAAAAGAATCATAAGTCATAGCCCCCATAAGTAATATACAGCCTGTTGTTTTTGTTGTTCAGTCATGTCTAACTTTCTGTGGCCCTTTTTGGGGTTTTCTTGGCAAAGGTACTTGAGTGGTTTGTCATTTTCTCCTCCAGTTCATTTTACAGATGAGGAAACTGAGGCAAACAGACTTATCCAGAGCCAAACAACTAGTAAATGTCTGAGGACAGATTGGAACTCCAGGCCCAGTACTCCATCCACTTCACCACCTAGCTGCCCCAACATACAGCCTAGGTGGAGAGAGAAACTATACAGACCCAAAAGAGCAGATAAGACTGCAAGGCAGGTCTTCCGACTCCAAGTCCCAAGCTTTATCCCCTGCATCAACTAGCTGCCCTGTGCTTAAGATGCCTATGTCTATTTAATTCAAGATATTCAACGAGCAGTTGGAAATGTGAGACTGGAAGTTAGGAGAGAGGTTAGGTCTGGACAAATATATCTGAGAAGTATCTGCATAGAGATGATAATCGAATTCATGGGAACTGACAAGATCATCAAGTGAAATAGTATAGAGGCCCAGGATAAAGGCTCAGTGTGTACCCACAGTTAGCATAGTCAGAAAATAGTAAGAGATAAAGATAGAGAAGTCACACGTGGTGGGGCTTCCACCAAAGTCATTTGGAGGAGATATGAGTCAGGGAATCCCTGTTGCCAAGACCTTGGTAGGAAAAAAGAAGAAAATGGACAAGTTTCTAATGTGCGTCCATGTGGTATCAGATGAATATTAATAGCTATATTCAATAGCCCTGGAGGACACTCAGATCTGTGCCAACAAGTACATGGTAAAGAGTTGTGGCAGGGATGATTTTCACATCTACATGAGACTGGACTTCATTCTTTTCATGTCATCATGTCCTATGGTGACAGTTTCCAGACTGTCATGAAAGAAACCTTTGGGAAGCCCCAGGGCATCCATTCAGTCCAAAAAAAGAACATGAGACAGCTAGGTGTTATAGTGGATAGAGCACTGGGTCTGGAATCAGAAAGTCCTGAGTTCAGATTTGGCCTCAGATACTTACTAGCTGTATGACCTGGGCAAGTCACTTAACCTCTATGTGCCTCAGTTTTCTCAGAGTAAAATGGAAATAATAATAACACCTACTTCCATTAGATTGTAAACTCTTGAGGGCAGGGACTGTCTTTTGTCCTTTTTTTTTTTTTTGTATCCCCAGCACTTGGCACAGTGAATGGTATATTGAAGGTGCTTAATAAATATTTACTGACTGATTACCTCAGAGGGTGTTTTGAGAATCCCATGAAATAACAGCAATAATAACAGCCAGCATGGCTATGGTACTATGTGTCAGGCATTCACCTGAGATATTTGTAGAGCTTTTAGCACACAGGAGGCACTACATAAATGTTCACTACCTTCCCTTTCCCCTTTTCCCATTTATGCTTTGTTCAGGGTCACTTTCAAGTCCCCTGGATGCCAGAAGATCTCCTTCTACAAGAGGTGGGGAATCACCAAGCTCATCACTGATGAGTTTAAGGACATTTGAGAGGTGACTTATTCCTGATGGTTATGGAGTTAAGTACATCCCCATTCTAGGCTCCTTGGACAAATGGCAGGCACTCCACTCATGAAAAGTGTCAGCTGTGACATCTACCGCAAGCACAGGCCAAACTATATGCTACTAAAAGAAAAGGATGGAACAGTGGAAATCCTTAAAAATATTTCACAGCAGAGACTGACTCATCTAGTAAGTAAGCAAAGGGAGCTGTGAGTAGAAAATGGTATTTTAGGAAAACTGATCTGATAACATACATGATGGATTGGTCAAGACAGAGACAGAGCAAGGAAAACTGTTAGAAATGTATCACAGAGGCGGCTAGCTGGCGCAGTGAATAGAGCCCGGGCCCTGGAGTCAGTTCAAATCCGACTTCAGATACATAACACTTACTAGCCATGTGACCTTGGGAAAGTCACTTAACCCCAATTGCCCAGCCCTCCCCTCCCTCCAAAAAGCAAAAAACAAACAAACAAAAACCACACACACAAAACCTCTTCCTTAAATACTTCTCAGATGCACCCTTTCCTTTCCCATTCCATGGCTTGATTAGTCTAGACACTTGTCCCCTTGTTTTCAATATTCCAGGGCAAGTGGATAAAGTTCAAGTGTGGTAGGCATCCTTTGGTGTTAAGTTAAAAAAAATGTACCACAATAATTTAGGCAAGAGGTATTAAGAGTCTGAACTAAAGTGATATCGATCAAAATGAAAAGAAAGTAATGGATATAAGACACATTATAAAGGATGACTCGGTAGAACTTGCTGCCTTATATAGAGCAAGGAAGTGGGAAAAAATCAGAAAATAAGTTGGAGTTGAAGGGTTGAGCCAAATTGTCATTAATAGTGATGATGATGATGATGACATTTATTTATTTATTTATTTATTTTGGAAAGGCAAGGCAATTGGGGTTAAGTGACTTGCCCAAGGTCACATATCTAGTAAGTATATTGAATGTCTGAGGCTGGATTTGAACTCAGGTCCTCCTGACTCCAGAGCTGGTGGTCTATTCACTTTGCCATTTAACTGCCCTGAAAGGTAACATTTATATAGCATTTTAAGGTCCATAAAGCACTTACCATACTTATGTCAGCAGCATTCTGTGGAAATGTCCTGGAAGCTGGTAGAGATCACAGGAGTGCAGATTTAGAGTTCTATGTGACCTCAGAGGCTAGAACTTAAGAGACAGCTCAGGGTTTTGGACTTCAGTGTCATTGAGAGGTGATAATTGAAACTGAAAATCACAAGATCTTTGAGTGTCAAAGAGAAGGTGAGGACCAGTACAACTTGGTGTGTGCCCACCTGCAGGGCTTCTTCTCCCCTGCTGTTAGTTCCTTCCCTCTGAGCACTCTTCTCACTTACACTGTACATATCTTGTGTGTGTGTAGATAGATAGGTGTTTGCATGTATAGGGTGTATAGGGCAGGGCTGCTTATGCAGCTCCAAGAAGCTGCAGCAAACACAGTGTCCACACCCTGATAAACCATCTTGCAGACGATCTAAACCTGGTTGAGGGTAAGTGACACATCTCAGACCTGTGGGTAAATTGGGGCGATGTCTGCCCCTAGCATGTGAAGGCTTTCCTCAGGGCAATGGGAGGATTAGAGCAATTTGTTTTAACAGCCACGAGGGCAACTGAAGCAGGAGCTATGGAGTGCTTGGAGTTTGGTCAGACATCAAAGACACCAGTCTTCCACGGCATCCTGGGCCCTCGCCAGTCATCCTGACTTCTGTCCTGCCTATGGATGGACTTACATGACTTCAGAAGAGAAAGTAAGGCTGATGACTTTGACATCTCTGCCTCATGGGAACCCAATTCACCCAGGAGTTGAGATGTCACCTGTGATGCATTTGGTGCTCTTTGAAAACAAAGGATGACCCACAAGTCTCCCCCATTGGACTGTGAGCTCCTTGAGGGCTTTGTGTCCCTAACACTTAGGACAGTGCCTGACACATAGCAGGCACTTAATAAATGCTTGTTGATGATATCTTATTTCTAGATGTATTTTTTAATAATTTTTAGTCTCTTCTGTCCACTTTTCTTATCATTTCCCCCCTTGAATATTCTAGGTTTTTGTTTGGATGGTTGTTATTTTTGTTTTTACCTATTATAAGATCTGGAGGAGGAAATAATCTCCAGTGAGAGTCATTAGCAGTATAAGAGAAGGAAAACAATTACCTTTTGGAGAACCACTTCAGTAGAAAGTATTGCCCTGGAACCAGGGGTGGGGAACCTGTAGCCTCGAGGCCACCTGTGGCCCTCTAGGTCCTCAAGTGTGGCCCTTTGACTGAGCCCAAACTTCACAGAAAAAGGGTTCTGTAAAATTTGGGCTCAGTCAAAGGGCCACACTTGAGGACCCAGAAGGCCGCAGATTCCCCAGTCCTGCAGATCTTGTGGGCCCACATCACTTCTTAAGAAGCTGCAGTAGGGAGCCAAAGTCTGGATGAAAAAGTGAAATAGATTAGAGAATGTCAACCAAAAGGCACCATGGGATTTTGGATTACATTGATTCCACTATTGTATTATATCTAACAATTATTAGACTTCTTTCTTTCAGTAAACCATCTCTTAGGTACATGGTGGCCTGCATTTTAGGAAGTTGGAATGGTGAAGGGGGGGGCGGAGAGGAGTCGGTATTGGCTTGTTTGACTGTCCTGTGGAAAGATTTTCCAAGTTTCTGGGTGAGGAAGAATTCAACTCAGGAGAAATATGATATCCTTGAAAGGTAAATGGGATCCCTTGGGTCATGGGGACCTTTGACAAAAAGCTTACACATGCACATACATACACATAAAGGTATGTGTATAAACATGCACACACTGGAAATATTCAAATGAGTCCACTGCACAGCTGTAATTACAATATTATGCCCTCGAGTTAACTGTTCCTCTCAGTTAATATATTCCCTGCCAATCACCAATATTTCCCTTGGAGACCTTTAAGAACAGTATGTTCATTGTCCTGTTAAAGTGTTAAGACTGGTAAAAATTGACCAAAAAAGAATCCTTTCTATGAGATTTGTTATAATCATTGCTAAATTGAATGGGGTGATAATTTCTCAACATAATCTATATTTAACACCAATTTTACCTCTTAAGTTAGTTTTAAAATTATTTCCACTTTCTGAGCTCCCAAGTTCACTGATATTCCTGGGGTAGTTTTTCATTTGCATATTCTTTTACTGTTGAATAATTGTTTGTAAAGTTAATCTTGTTTAAGTAAAAGTTTAATGGAAAGGTAAAATCCAAGTTGTCTGTCACAATTGTCTATGTAAGACATAATGCCATTATTTTATTGCCGGTTAGAAATCACAAGTATTGTGGGTAATTTTTACAGAAATGAACTCTGTAAAGTTCATGTACTCTGACTATTTAGGAGTTAACTTTTAGTCTAATCAGTGCCTTGTTTTATGACAAATTCAGGTTATCTTAAAAGATTTGAAACTTTAACCATGAAGAGAAGTCTAAATGCTATTATTATCTCAAAGTCAATATTGTATTTTAAAATAATCCTACCTGAAGTAAAAGGATCCAACATGCAAACACCATGGAGCTCTGACTGGGGTCACCTCTCTGCCCTAGTACTACTAATGCTGCTCTGACATGCCTAATATTGCATGAGGGAAAACACCAAGGCATAGTAATCATGAGCTGCTGCCTTCTAGTTACACTCAAGTTTTTGTAGCAGGCACCTAGGGGACCAGGGAGTGCTTCAAGTCATTCACTAACATGAAAACAGACTGTTGACTTGATGGCCAATGATATTAATTTACTAATGAGATTTACATGTGTCACTAATAATTCCTAAGTTCCACAGTAACAGCCCACAGGAAAAATAAACACTGTATATAATGGAGTGAGTGTGTGTAAATGTGAAAGAGACAGAGGGACAGAGATAGAGACAGAGAATAAGAGAGGAGTACAGAGAGACAGACAGAAACAGACAAACATACAGTGGCAGAGAGAGAGAGAAAATTATTTGGAATAAGATGGAGCCTCTAATTTATTTCTGAGATATCATTCCACACCTATCAGATTGACTAAAATTATATAAGGGGAAATAACATATACTGGAGGAAATGTGGAAAAATTGGGACACTAATACACTGTTGGTGGAGTTGTGAAATGACCAATTTAGAGAGCAATTTGGAATTATGCCCAAAAGCCATAAAGTTATGTAAAGTTACAAAGCTGCACATACCCTTTGACCCAGCAATGCCACCACTAGGCTGTTTCCCAAGGTGATGAGGGGAAAAGGAAAAGAACCCTATATCCTAAAATATTTATAGAGGCTCTCTTTGTGGTGGCAAGGAATTGGAAATTGAGGGGATGCCCATAAATTGGGGAATGGCTGAACAACTTGTGGTATATGATTATGATAGAATACCACCATGTAGTAAGAAATAATGAGCAAGTCAGTTTTAGAAAAACATAGAAGACTTGCTAAAATAAAATAGGGTGAAACAAGCAGAACCAAGAGAATGTTATATATGGTAACAGCAATATTGTTGAAGAATAACTGTGGAGGACTATACTATTCTGAGTAATAAGATTGTTCAGATCAACTACGAAGGACTTATGAAGGAAAATACTATATACCTCTAGAGAAAGAACTAATATATGGAAAGATATATTGTATAGTTCCACAAATATATCTATATCGAATGTTGACCTGTGATGAGGGTTTGGGAGGGAGGAAGGGAAACAACTCAGAATTCAAAATGCAATTGAATGAGTGAATAAATAAAATAAATAAAAGAAAAATTAGGGGTGGCTAGGTGGCACAGTGAATACAGCACCAGCCCTGGAGTCAGGAGGACCTGAGTTTAAATCCGGCCTCAGACACTTAACACTTAACTAACTGTGTGACTTTGGGCAAGTCACTTAACCCCAATTGCAAAGAAAGAAAGAAAGGAAGAAAGGAAGGAAGAAAGGAAGAAAGAAAGGAAGAAAGGAAGAAAGGAAGAAAGAAAGAAAGAAAGAAAGAAAGAAAGAAAGAAAGAAAGAAAGAAAGAAAGAAAGAAAGAAAGAAAGAAAGAAAG
>NW_027186304.1:77811102-77816100 GCF_028583685.1 Petaurus breviceps papuanus | reverse complement strand
AAGAAAGAAAGAAAGAAAGAAAGAAAGAAAGAAAGAAAGAAAGAAAGGAAGGAAGGAAGAAAGAAAGAAAAAAAGAAAGAAAGGAAGGAAGGAAGGAAGGAAGAAAGAAAGAAAGAAAGAAAGAAAGAAAGAAAGAAAGAAAGAAAGAAAGAAAGAAAGAAAGAAAGAAAGAAAGAAAGAAAGAAAGAAAGAAAGAGGAAGGAAGGAAGAAAGAAAGAGGAAGGAAGGAAGAAAGAAAAGAAAAATTATTATATTGGCTCATCTCAGCTCAATGAGTAAAGGATAGGAGATTCATAGAGTATGGACAACAATTAGAATCTGGCTTTCTCCATGGAAAATGCTAGATCATTTCCATAATAGTAGTCAGACTATTAAGTAGGGGGAAAGGGTGATATTTGGAGCATTGAAGGCTTTGAAAAGGTATGTTTTGCTTGTTGCATAGAAATTGTTTGGGTTTAATGATTGGGGCAGAGAAACCTTCTTTAACATCTACCTATGAAGTAATATCTAATTGATTAGTGACTTACCTAATTCTGTATCCAATTCCATTTGCATCAACAAACACTAATTGCTGACTGTGTACAGGACATAAAAATAGGTATTGGGGAAGGTAACAAAGAAATGGAACAAAGTTTCTAGACTCTTACATAGGCTTCAGTTTTGTAGAGGCATAAGGCATAAATCCAGATATCCAAAGTACAGTATCAGGATGGAGGGGGGGGCGGTTCAGAATTGACAAGTGGGATCAGGAAGAGATACCATTTGAGTGTAAAGGGTAGATAATAATTCAGCAGGTAAAAGGGGAAATTCCAGTCTTAAGGAATATTGGGAGTAAAGTCATAGAAACAGGAGGGACCAGAGGAAGTCCAGGAAGAAAGTAGTTTTGTTTGTTTGGAAGAACAGGTGATGTGGTGGAGAGAAATATGAAATGAGGATGGAAAGGTATGATATGGCCAGATTGTGGAGGGTTCAGGGTAATAAGGGGGTTTGAACTTGACTTAGTAGGCAAGCAGGAAGTACTAAGGACTTTTGAATAGCAGAATGTCAGAACCAAATTTATGCATCAGGAAAATGGGTCTACTAGCACTATGAAAAATGACCTTAAGAAGGAGAAAGCCGAGGAAGAAGAATCATTTGGAAGCAGGGGGTAATGAGGCACCAGGAGACAACAGTGAGATAAGAGAGCACAGGTGTGAAAGGTGTTCTAGAGGTGAAATTGACAGTGCTGGGAACTATTGGAAATGAAAGGGGAAGCAGATAGAAGAATTAAAAATAACAACAATGTTTGAACATGGGAGTCTCAGTGAATGGTAATGCCAGAAGCAGAAATAGTGAAGCCAGAGGAGGAATAATAGGAAAGGAAATAATTTTAATTTTGAACACATGAGTATAGCCCCACCCCTAAATTTTACAAATGAGAAAATTGAGTGGAAATGACTTGTCTAACGTCACAAGGCTAGTAAATAGCAGGGATAGAGTTTGAACCCTTCAAGTCCAAATTTAGAGTCCTTTCCAGTCTATCACATATGTTGAACTTGAAGTGATGAAGGAGAAGGGAATAAGACTTTATTAGGCATTTATTATGTGCCAGGGCTTTACAAATATTAGTTCATTTGATCCTTGCAACAATCCTGAGGAAGAGACTTAGATCTCTGGTAATCTTTTTTCTTTTTAATTCAATTTTATTTTCAGTTCCAAATTCTCTCCTTTTCCTCTTTGATTTTTTGGGGATATACACTTATCCCTTTCATATGGTGACTCTTCCCATCATGGTTTTGATGTATCATGGGTTGGCATAAGAATATAATAAATAAGAATTTAAATGGGAATTTGGGGGAAGTTTTGTGGAAGCCACAGTCAACACACAGAGGCCAGCAGATGACACAGAAAAAGTTTAAAAACTCAGAAATGCACAAAATCCATGTACAGTATTACATGATATCAGCATTTTACCTTTTAATACCATGATAACTCCGACTTCTTCTCTGGTATGAAGAGAGGGCCAAAAATTTTTATTCAGGTTTTCCAGATCACAAGGGGTGTTGTACCCCTGACCCCCAGGATGTGGAAGGAATAACTGTAGACCTAGTAGCAATATCACTGGACAGGTACAACTTAATAGCTTTTTGAATAGAGCTCCAATAGCTTTCCAGAATGGTAAGACTAGTTCACAGCTCCACCAACAGTATATTAGTGTACCTATTTTCCCACATCCCCTCCAATATTTGTCATTTTCCTTTTTTGCTGTCTTAGCCAATTTGATGGGTATGAAGTGGTTCCTCAGAGTTGTTTTAATTTGCATTTCTTTAATTATTAGTGAACTAGAGCATTTCCTGCTTTCCTTCTAATTTTGGCAACATTGATTTTGTTTGTGCAAAAAACTTTCAATTTAATGTAATCAAAATGACCCATTTTAACTCCTGTGAGCCTTTCTATCTGTTTGGTCATGAAGTATTCCCTTATCCATAGATCTGACAGGTAATTTTTTTCTACATTCCCCTAATTTGCTTATATCACCCTTTATATCTAGGAACATGGAAGTAAAACATTTATTCAAGATTAAAACAATTAGTAAAAAACGGGGAAATAATCTCACATGTCACTCTGGTAATTAGAGTCTCATCTCTAAGTCAATAGTTAGGAAAGAGAGTAGAGAGGAAAAATTACCCAGAAAACTCTTGTTCTGAGATGAAGGACGGCATCACGATGTCTTTTCTAGCACCTGCACTAGAGTTTGGGAACACTTATTCACTCATCATCCAATGGTTTTCATTGTCTCAGTCATGGAGAATAATGTTCTTTCTTTGTTCCCCTCAGCTTAGATTCAATAGCCAACAGAAAAGCTATATCACAGAGGGACTCACTCCAGCACTCAGCGCTATCACCTCCCTGGAAAAGTTTCTGGGCTTCCTTTGTCTCTGGAAATGGAATATACGAAGTGTAACCTGCAAAGCACACATTTTACCGCTTTGGTTGGGTTTTCTGCCTCTAACTCAGCAACATGCCAGTAGCTCCTAGAAGCCAGGTACAATTGATTCTCTTCACACTCTCCTTCAGTTTATGCCAATCTTATTATCCTTGGAATTTCTCTCCCCTTCTCATGATGAATCTCCTGTACTCAAGCACTATGTGTCACAGGATTTTAGTAATGGGAAATTCAACCAGGCTCACCCTTGAGATCCAGAGTCACATGGTCCCTGTTACTGCTGCTTTTAAGAATTGTTGAATAGCATCAAGGGCCCGCATACATCATGTACCATAAACTCATAGTGGGTGAAATCAGTCCAGTTTAATTACTTTGTCCAAATGATTTTGTCTCTAATTCACAGGTATGTGTACTTCAGGGATATTTATTCAACTGACATTAAAGAATTGATCTAATATTCTGCACATTTCTTATTTACCCAAGACAGTCTTTCTTTCTTACAACTTTATAGGAAGAGACATGCTATAGATATACTTCTATATGCTACAGTGTAACAATGGAATTGGAGTTGGAAAAGCTGGGCTCAAATCACACCTGTGCCAAGGTCACTTGGGTGACCTTGGGCAAATCACTTAAACCTTCTGGGTTGGTTTGAACCAGATGATCTCTGAGGTTCTTTCTAGCTGTAAATCTATGATCTTATGAACTATGTTCCCATAGTTTCCCTGGGCAGAGAAATGAGCAAATGCTACAAAGAGATGTGGGGAACTAAAAGGGGATAACATGGAGAATGCAATATTTGGCAGAATAGAAAAGAAGACTGATGCCATCTTCTGGAGAACGAACACAGCTCAGGTTAGCTGAAGAGCTCAAGAAGGAAGCAGCAGGACCATGGAATGATAACCCACTCCTCTGGGAAGAGTCAATGAAATCCATGAGCTCCTTGCATCCCCTGCATTCTCTGCTGATGCTGTGTTTCTTGGTTATTTACATCACTAGTGTTGCAGAACTGATTCAGTCTCCATCATGTTCCTGTATAGAGCCTTACAGTGACAACAGCAACACTAATAAAGTTTTTCCTCATCAGTAAAGTTCTGGAGCTGGCCCTTAAGAATGCTAAGGTCCCTTCTAGATCAAGTCTAAAATTCGGTTTGTATCCTGTGGATGCAGGGCGGGAAGTAACAAGTCAATAAGCTCTCACCATGTGTTTATGTTGTGCTACATGCATGCTGGGGATACACATAGAAGAGGGAAAAAAAGAAAGTTTCTGCCCTAAAGGAGCTCACATTCTAATGGGGGCAGACAATACATAAAAGAGAGCTGAAAAGAGGAGGAGGAGGAACAATTTAATTCACTTTATTTAATTTTCACTTAATTAAACAAATATTTATTATCTACTATATTTAAGGAACAATGTTCAACACTGGATTAAAAAGTAAAAAAAAAAAAAAGAAAATCAGTTGTCCTGAGGTTTATATTTTACTAAGTATTAATCATTTTTTGTGTAGGCCCTTTTGACAGTCTGGTAAAGGCTATGAACCCCTTCTCAGGATAGCATTTTAAAATAGTTCTGGGCAGGGCACAGACACAGACAGCAAGGGGAGGGGGGAAGACACACAGGTGAATGGGCCCAGGTGGGTAAAGGTCTCCTCTCTCCAATGTTTCAAGCCAAGTCTCCAGTCAAACTGTGGCTGGGTGCTGTTCTTCTGCTTTCACTTAGAGGGTTTGGGGGGGGGGGATTATGAGAGAAAGGAAGGGAAAAAAAAACACATCTTTATTTCTCAGCCTCTAACGGAAACTTATCATTTCCTTCAATTACAGACAGTTCTCCCTTTACATAAATTCTCATCATGCAAATTTGACTTTATGTAAAGAATTCTGAAAGAAATCCATACATAAAGTCAAATTTGCATGATGAGGATTTAAAAAAAGGGTGTTTTTTTTGTTATTGTCCATGTTCACAGGAACACCGCCCCCCCCTCGAAATTTATGCACAGACACCCAAATGGAGCCTAGGGTTAAAAACCCCTGTACAAGGGATTACAACAGATATGAAGATAAAAAAAAACACA
>NW_027186304.1:77804676-77810702 GCF_028583685.1 Petaurus breviceps papuanus | reverse complement strand
TCCTGCCTTGGGCTAGATGGATGATGTGATTGTGACTGAATACAATAATACACCCGTTTCTGTGGGAATGGGTCTGGGGGCAGTGACCAGGTAGAGGCAGTAGCTAGGTTCCCATCATATGGACACACCTGCTATTTCTGTGGGAACTAAGACTTCAGGGACACTCCTGTTGTTCTAGTGAGCAGTGAGGCACATATGAAGAAGTTAGGACATTGGGGGGGGGGAGGCTGGGGCTAGTTAGGGGCAGTGGGCCTTCTGTTCAGTAGTGTCAGGCCTATAATGAAGTTAGAATATTGGGGCTGGGGGCAGCTTTATTAGGATCCCATCACTATAAGTAAAAGGAAGGAATGAAAGAGAGAGCAATGATGTGGAGATGGAATTGAGAATACTTGTAACTGATATAATGGGGGAGGGGGTTGGCAGTGAGGAAAAGTGAAGAGTAAAAGATAACTTCTAGTGAGAACTCCTTCAAATTCCACATGATATGGTTGACTTTCATTTGATACTCCCAATAACCCTGGGATGCAGGTGCTATTATTTCCCCCATTTTACAGATGAGGAAACTGAGGCAAACAGGTTAAGTGACTTCTCCAAGATCACATAGCCAGTAAATTCCTGAGGTCATATCTGAACTTAGAACTTTCTGTGTGGCACCATCATCAGAAAGAGGGAAACTGGAAAGAGAGATGGGGATAGGGGAAGAAGGTAATGAGTTCTGTTTGATCATTTTTGAATTTGAGATGCTTACAGTTAGTTGGAGATGAATGAATGAAAAAGCATGTATTAAGTCCTTATTATGTGCCATGTACCACAGTGCTAAGTGCAAAAGAAAGTCCCTGCCTTCAAGGAGCTTATAGTCTATTGGGAGACACAATATTCAAACAAATATATACAAAGTAAGCCATACACAGGATAAATAAGAAATAATTCATAGGGAAAGCACTAGAATTAAGAGGTTTTAGGGAAGGCCTTCTGTAGAAGGTGAGATTTTAGTTGGGACTTAAAGGAGGTCAGGGAGGTTTCATCTGGGCTGATCTGAGGCTGATGGCAATTCAGGACTGCTTACAAATATAACTGAGATATGATCCCTTTCTTTAAGGAAGAAGCTTAAGTCTAGAGGATGGATAGAACAGAAATATACAAATAAAGAATCCTACAAAGTTAGCATCAGAAGATATGCAGGCAATAATTGCAGAGCCCAGGTTCTATCCTCTGGCTCCAAATCCAAATTCTAATATTTTAACCGGCTAAAGAGAATAAAAAGCCCCTATGAAAGCAGCTTGAAGGGATGTAGTGGTGAGTGGCATGTGCCCAGGGCAAGAGACAACAGCCAATTTGCAGTGCCAGTGGATGGGACAGGACCTGGATCCTGAGTTAGAATTTTGCCTCAGTCGTCCCTTGCTAGTTGTATGAACATGAGTAAGTTACTTACAATCTCTAGGTCTCAGTTACCTCATCTGAAAATGAAGGGTTTGGACCATTCAGTTCAATTTAGTAAACATTTTTTTTTGCTATGTGCCAGGTACCATGCTAAATACTGGGGATTACAAAAAGAGGCAAAAAATCTCTTCCCTCAGGGAGACTGCAATCTAATGGGAGAGATAACATGCAAACAGATAAAAACAAAGCAAATTACCTACAGGATAAAAAGGAAATAATTAACAGAGGGAAGACACTGGAATTAAGAGGGGATGGGGAAGGAAGATAATAGCCTGTATGGATCCTAGGCCAAGAAGCCATGCTCATTGGATAGGGTTTTAAAAGAAATGGGTTGGGGGATGGGGGATAAGTGGGTGGGAGTTGAAGGACAGCCTAGATGAATTTTTTCTTGGTACAAATTTGTGTTGTTACAATTTATTGGACTTAGGTACACTGTTAGTGGAACTGTGAATTGGTCTAATCATTCTGGAAAATATCTTACACTTATTAAACTGTTCATATACTTTCAGTCAAAGATCCCACTACTTGGCATATACCCCAAAGAAGAAAGGAGGTCTCATATATTTAAATATTCCCAGCAATACTTTTAGCGAACTGGAAGGAAAGTAGGTGCCCTTTGATTTGGGAACGACTGAACAAACTGTGACATGAATATAATATTATTACATCCAAGAAATGAAGAGCTTTGATAAACGCGGTAAGATTTGTATAAACTGACAACTGAAATAAATAGGACAAGGAAAACAATGTCATATTGTGAATATATAATGTAATTTTTTTAAAGGAGGCTGAATTTTAAGCAACTGTAGTTCTAAGTAACTGTAATGAAAAAATCCTGGCACTAGGAAATGGATAATGAAACATACTTCTTTTCTCTCAACAGAGAAGTGTGAGACTATGAGCACAGAAAGTTTCATTCACTTATATGTGATTCATGTATTGTTGTTTTGTCTTAACTTTTTTTTCTTAATGTAATAGGGAAAGTTCAGGGCTGGGGTGGATGGAGGTTCTACCTGGAAATGATGTATGGTAAAACCAAAAAGCATCAGTAAAATTTATTTTTTAAAAGTCTAAGTTTAGGGTCTGGGAAAAGACACTTGGGCCCAGGAATATAGTGGGAAAAACACTGGATTTGGAACTTACAAGACCAAAGTTTGAGCTTTAGTTCTGCAATTTATTAGCTCTGTGACTATGGGCAAGTCACTGAACCTCTCTGAGCTTCAATTTCCTTCCCTGTAAAAGGGTTTGGGGATTGAACTAGATGATCTCTAGGGTTTCTTTCAGTTCTAAATCTGATGCTATTCCACACAATGACCAACCACAATTCCAAAAGGCTCATGATGAAATATGCTATCCACCTTAATGATAGGACTGGTGGACTCAAGATTGTAGATAGAAGCATATTTTCTTTTTCTTTCTTTCTGGACATGGCTAATGCAGGAATTTATTTTGCTTGATAACATATTTGTAACAAGGTTTTTTCTTGCCTTCTCAATGAGTGGAACTGGGAGAAGTAGAAGGGAAAGAATTCAGAACTGAAACAAAAATAACATTGAATATTACAAATATTAAACCTCCAAAAACTAAATCATATACTGATTTCTCTAAATCAATTGTTGAAAGCAGCTTACAGTGAATGAATTAAAAGTTCTAGCAAACATCTCCATAATATACTGCTTGCTGGTTTTTTCCCCTAAAGCAGAAGGCAATGAATTGATGAAAGAGTTCGAGAAATTTATTTTAAACACAGTAAAAAAAAAACAAATGAGGATTTTTTTTTTTCCATCTTTGTTTATCAAGAGACTTAAGTTGGGTATCCTGAATCTCCTTCCAAGTCACCTCATTGCTGTCCAAGGAAAGACACCACGGGGTCATCTGCCCTCTGGAGGGTCATCCTGTATGTTTCCATTTCCTCTTCTGCAGGCTCTCAAGATTCATACATGCTATTGTAGGTCCTCTTCCTCTCATCTAGCTGCATGATCTCCTTGACCTGGAGGAGGTGGGCTCCCCAGCATTTAATGCCCTTTTTCAGTTTTTCATGTTTCTTCTTTTCTTCACTGTCAGAACTACTCTTCCTGTGTTTCTTGTTTTTTTTTTCCCCTCCTCTTTCTGTTTCTCTCGGTGAAGCTCCATTAGAGGTTTTGGTCTGTTTGCTCTTCTCCCACAGCATCATCGGGAATATATTCATCTGCATCAGCAGTTTCCTTCCAGGTTTCTCCAGTACAGCAGGAAAACTTGACAAAGGAGTGACAGCGCGTGTGCCCCAGTCTACCTTCTCCCAAACAGGAATCTCAGATAGGTGTATGTCTGCTGATCTCGAATCTTTCATCTTGTCACCTTTTCCTTCCTCATCTTCCTCAGCCGGAGCATTACCCAGCTTTCTCTGTTCTTTTAGCTCCTTTTCTCATTTTCTTTGACTCTTCCAAATCCATGTGATGTGATCCCGGGGGTGGGTGCAATGTTTATTGCTTCTGCAATAGCAGCTGACACGGTCCCGGGATGGCGGCATCCCAGAGTCTGCCAGGGGAGGACCCCAGAGGAATGACCACGCACTCCGGACAAGACCCAGACGCACTTCTAAGCCTAGGTGACATTAAAATCCGCGCCTCTGGGACGAGTCCGTCTTGGCGCCTGCGCAGGACTGGCGTTCTCAAATTAAGCCAGGCCTAGCTCCCCGCACAAACCCAATCCTGCCTGGATAGAGAAAGAAGGGCTTTCCTGACTGGTGCTTTCGGTCGAAAAAGGCGGAGCCTTACTGCCGGAAAGGGTTGGTCCCTGATCGCCGCGGCCTTTTATATGCAGGCGCGCACGGCTCTGTCCTTTCTTTCTTGCTGCTGAGGTTCGAGAAGCGGTATGGAGGCGCGGTGTAGCGCGGTACGGCGCGTGTGCAGGCCCCCGGGAGGCCTCGGGTGTCCCTTCGGGAGCCCTAGTCCTAAAGTGGGTAATGGCTCGGAACCGCTGCTGGCGTGGGCGGTTGAGGCGAGGGCTCCGGCCGGTGGTGAAGGTGCCTTCCGGGGTGAGGGGGGTTAGGGAGGAGGCCGAGGTCCATCTCCGCCCTGGCCCGCACGGTTCTGCCGCTTGCGGTCGGGGGCCGGGGCGTCGCCCGGACCGGGGTCACCGCGCAGAGTCCTGCCTAACTGGAGCGCGAGGTGGGCCCGCTGGTGACTTAGATAAATTTTTACATTTTTATTTTTTATACATTTTATTTTTTTAACATATTTATTTAATATTTATTTTATTTACATTTTATTTTTTTACATAAAAGTTGTATTATGTTTGTTTTTAAGGTCCACGTTTGTTTTGATTTTATACCCATGGACATTATATATTGCATGCATGCGTTATAACCTGTCTTGTGTCGCAGGTGCCTTCACCACGCTCTCCATAGTCCATTTCCCTTACAGGGAATTTACACTTTACAAATGGGGATGCAATCATACATACTCGAACAGAAAGTGCTTGACTCAAAAATGACTTAGTAATTTGCGTGTGACTTAGGTTAATTGAGCCGCATCAGCCAGTGTTAAGGCCTCGTTTGTCCTTCAGTAAATCTGGCCCTATTGGAAGCCCATCTTTGCTTCTTGTGCCTGCATCTTGAGCTAGAGCAAAGCCCTTCTAGTGCCTGGTGTTCTGATAATGCTGCATTACCTAATTATTGCTGAGACGTGATTCGTATTGGCTCTTATTTAGTAACTTGTTATAGTTGATAGCATAAATACAAGACACAGAAGATTACAGTGAAATTCATTTTTATCTAATGCACATTTTCTTGAGACTAAAATGTGAAGATAGGATCTCCTGAGCAAGTATTTGCCCCCTACAGGTGGTTTTGAGCACGGGTTGGCTCTTAATCCTTAGTGATTTAATTGTGTCATTTATCTTGATCATTTTCAGGCTGCCTAATTTTTATAAAATGTGAGCACAAAGAAGTCTTCAAAATTGGAGCATTCCTAATTAGCATAGCATGATTTTTTTCTACCTTTCATGTCTTAAAAATGATAAAAATATACTTTGAGAACTCTATTCTTGATGTCTTCATAAATCATTTTCAGTAGCTGTTTGCTTCTAATTTAAATGATGGAGGATTTGATGAGTACCTCACTGACCATGCCCTTCACTCCATGTGAGCATACATAAAGGCAGCTTGGGATTTTAATGCTGTTGGGTTTCATCAGAATTTATACTTGTTAGTCATAGGAAGGTATACCCTAATTAGCCTTAAATTGAATATACAGGACATGACACTACTTAAATTGAGGTTTACATACCCAATCAATATTGCATATCAAACCTTTAACTTAACCCTTAACCTCATCCTTTATCTTAGTCAAAGAGACAGAAAAGCAATAACTGGGTACTCATTAGGAACACAATATTCTTGAAAAATCAATACTTGGGAAAGACTCCATTTCTTTATGTGCTCCTGCCATTTTCCCCCCCTGTTTATGGTAGAAAATTACTTAGCATTATAAAACTAAGAATTTTTCAGTTCTGGAACAAATAAGACTGAATCTTCAGGTATTGGCATAATGATGATTTAAAAAAAATAAAAGCCGTTTACCCAACTGAGGGCTTCCTTGAAGTAA
>NW_027186304.1:77682229-77804666 GCF_028583685.1 Petaurus breviceps papuanus | reverse complement strand
TTACCCAACTGAGGGCTTCCTTGAAGTAACTTGAAATCTGATATGCCTTATGACTACTTTGAGTGAACTTAACCTAAGAAAATTCAAACTTTAAAATGGTACTTTTTTTTTTCTTTAAGGAAATTGAGAGCTTGCCTAGGATCTGAACCCAAAATGCTGAGTGCTGTTAACTACTCAGGTAATCAAAGTTGTGTATTTATTTGCCTGCATCTTCGTATAAATAAGGGTGAATCTTCAGGTATTTTTGTTGGCATAATGATGATTTTAAAAAAATGAAAGCCGTTTACCCAACTGAGGGCTTCCTTGAAGTAACTTGAAATCTGATGTGCCTCATGATTACTTTGAGTAAACTTAAGAACCTAAGAAAATTCAAACTTTAAAAATGGTACTTTTTTTTCTTTAAGGAAATTGAGAGCTTGCCTAGGATCTGAACCCAAAATGCTGAGTGCTATTAAACTACTCAGGTAATCAAAATTGTGTATTTATTTGCCTGCATCTTTGTATAACTAAGAATTTTTCAGTTCTGGAACAAATAAGGCTGAATCTTCAGGTATTTGTTGGCATAATGATGATTTAAAAAAAAATAAAAGCCGTTTACCCAACTGAGGGCTTCCTTGAAGTAACTTGAAATCTGATGTGTCATATGATTGCTTTGAGTAAACTGTTACCAATCCAAGAAAATTCTAAGTTTATAATGGTAATTTTTTTTTTCTTTAAGGAAATGATTGAAATCTTGCCCAGGATCTGAAGGAAAAATTCTGAATACCATTAAGCCTCTTGAGGTAAATTAAAGTTGTGTTGTGAGTTTTGCCTGCATATTCTCAGATACTCAGAATTTTCTTTTGTTGATAAAGAGTCCAGGGTTAGTAGTAGTTTAGATACTATAAGTCAATCCAGCAGGAATATTTTTCTTAATTTGAGACAATTTATACAGTAGCCAGAATATAAGAAGTTTCTACTACATACACAGAATTTGAGTTGGAAAGGACTTCAGTATCCAACCCATAGCTGACCACAAGGATCTCTAATGAAGGGGCCTACCTCAGGCTTGCCATTCTACTACTTTTAATCATTAGGAAGGTTTTTATGACATCAAGCCTTACTGAAGCAATATATAGATGATGCAGTATAGGAGTTTAAATCTTAGCTGGTGCTTGTGTGACATTAAGAAGTCACTTAACTTGTCTGAGCCTCATCTGTAAAATGAGGGCTGATTTCAGAATCTGCTAGGGGATTCACAAACTGTTATTTTCCATATATAAAAAGCTGAAATATCTTAACTAAAATGTGTTCTTTTTCTTCCCAGAGAATGGATGTTCAGATTTGCATACCTTGACAAGATTTCAAATTCTATTTTATTTCGGCAGGTAAGCCTCAAAGTAGCTGTGTGTTGGTGGAACTTTTTAAAATTTAAAAGATCTGTATTTGGAACTTGAGATTATGTATGTCATGCTCAGGGCAAAGTTGTCTTCAATATACTAGGCGCTTGATAAGTAGATGTTGCCACAGTTTGGTTTAGTGTATTTAAATCTTGCCTTGAAGACCTTGAGTAAGTTGATTTACCTGTCTTGTTTTCCCCATCTTTAAAATGGAAATAATACTTGTAAAATGGGATGTCTGCAGTACTTTGCAGACCTTTAAAGCACTATAAATGTGTACTAATTCATGCATATGGACTTAAATGACTGTTTTGACTAATTAAATGTAATAGAACTAAACCTGGGCTTGTTTTCACATTTATAAAATGAGGGTGTACTGGTCCATTTCAACTATAGACCTATGTGAATTTGTCATTGTAAAAAGAGTAGACAGCTTTACTGTATGTATGTATGCAGTGTGTTAAACTACTGGTGAAGCCATGATTTTATAATTAGCAGAAAAGACTAAAAGCTGTACTATTGAAGTGTTGACCAGGCCTTTTTATTCCAGCAAGAATTTCTGAAGCTTTGTGCCATTGAATAAATCCGGGATCTGAATCAGCACTTGATAATGTGGTGTACATTTCCATGAATTCATAAGGTAATTTTGAATGTGAGCCTTATGGCCTATAACAGAATCATTGATATTAAAATTGATATTTCAAAGAAGGAAATTTGCTGTTTACCCTACTGAATATTTTAATGACTTTCTAAATCTGAATCCCAACTGAAGCTTGAATAGTAACACCTGCTGCCTGCTCTGTCTCTTTAGTGTTCATCTAAACTCACTTGCCCAGATTTTTTTTTTAATAAGCTCATAAAACCTTTAATATCAGATGCAATACTTCACCAGTGTGAGTACAGATTTACTGATAGGTTGGTGTCATGTCTATAGTTATGATAGCAGTTTTTAGGTCCTTTTTCTTCATTTAAGAAGATTTTGTTGAACTTTGGAGTTCTATTTGATAGTAACTTGGGAAACAGTTCCTTTGAGATAGAGGCCTAAGAGGCCAGGGAGCAGATAGAAAGGAAGGTGAGGTAATAAATGGGGAGAGTGAAGGGAGCAGATTTGATACTGTGACCATCTTTAGGCAGCTCCTCATCACTTAATACCTGGACTGTTCCACTGCCTTTTCCCATTCAAACTCCCTTGGCTTTCATAAATAAGCCTGGCACCTTGCTCCCTTCCACATACTGGATTACAATCCAGCAAACACCTTCCTTCTTGGTGTTCCTCAAATAAGATAGATGCTCCATCATTTTCACTGACTGTTCTGTTATTGTATTGTCTGTCCCTGCTTTAACATAGTAATTTACATACATACTTCCTTTTAGTTTGAAATTACTCTGTAGAATCTTTATGACAAATTTTATTTTAACATTGAAAAAAATATTTCTCCAGAATTAATTGCCAATTTAATGTTTTCCTCCACAAACTTTTTCAGCTCTTTTAGATACATAGCAGCAGTGACGCAATGGAAAGCAGAAAACCAAGAAAGTAAAATTTCTACTTGAGTGGAGATGTGGGTTTGCCACCATGTTATCTTCGGTCAACTACACCATTGTTCTTCAGTAATTTGTCAGATTCTTCATGACTCCATGGACCAAAGCATGCTAGGTCCTTCTAATCCACTATCTGCCAAGGTCTGTCCAAAGTCTTGTTGCTTTCATGATACTATCCATGTCATCCTCTGCTGTCCCCTTCTCCTTATGTCACTCTACTCTTTCACTTTCAAAGGTTTAATTCTTAACTTTCTGCCTTCGGTGGTGTTGTCTGCATATCAGATAGTTGATCTCCCTGTGATCTTAATTCTGGATTTTGATTTGTTCATTCTGGCATTTTGCTTGATGTACTTGTGCATATAAGTTAATAAAGTGACAATATACATCCTTTTGTTGTACTCTCAACCAATCATTTGTTTCACGTTTGGTTCTGTTGCTTCTTAACCCACATACAGGTTCCTCAGAAGGGAAAATAAGATGGTACTCATATTTCTTTCAAGACTTGTCATATCCTATGATACACACAGTCAAAGGCTTTAGCTTTAGTGTAGTCAGTGAAGCAGTAGATGTTTTTCTGTTGGCAATTTGGTATCTGTCTGGTTCCTAAAAACTATACTGCCCAGAGAAAGAACTGATAGAATAATTTTAGATACATACAGCTATTTGTATCTAGCGGTAGCTGTCTCTAGGTGGAAGAGGAAATTTACAAAAAAGAAAATGGTGCAGCCATCTTACTGTACTGTTACAGAAATGCTTGTTTTGTTCTATAAAGTATTTTAAACATAACCTTGCTAACATGAGATGACTACAGTTGTTTGGCATTGCCCTTCAGGATTGGGATAGATAGATAGATATATATAAAGTAATCTTTACTAAGCCAGTGACCGCGGTTTGACAAATTTGCTACCATGTTGAGTGCACTTTTCTAGGATTTTAAATAGCTCAACTAGAGCCTTGTTAGTAGTGCTTTCCTTAAGGCCCACTTGATTTCATTCTTTCGGATGCCTAGTTCCAGATCACTAACCTTTCTCTTAGTATTTTTTTCTTGCTGCCTCCTGATACAAATCTGTCCATTGTTATTTAGGCACTCTACAAGATCTAATCCCATACATGTAGTCATCACCTTCACTTCATGTTCATAAGGAATATTAGCTAAGTCATGGCTATTGGCCAGTCATTTGTACAATTTTAGTGAATTTTTTCTTTTAAATAAGCAGCTCATAATCTGAGCCACACCCTGGTCCAACCAGGGTCTTGTTTAAACTGATTGTATAGAGCACCTTTAGTTGCAGTGTATACAATCTGATTTCTATATTGATCATTTGGTTTTGTCCATGTTGTCGTTTGGGTTGTGGAAAAGTATTTGGTATGATTAGCCAATTATCTTGACAAAACTTAGTCCCTGCCCTGCTTCTTTTGCACTCAAAGGCCAAACTTGCTGGTTACTCCAGCTATCTTTTGATTTCCTACTTTAACATTGCAGTCTTCTATGATGAGTATGACACTTTAAAAAAATTTTAGTTTACAACATTCAGTTTTACAAGCTTTTTAGTTCCAAATTATCCCTGTTTCCAAGACAGCATGTAAGATGATAAAGGCTCTTACATATACATCCACATTAGTATGGTATCTTTTTGCTGATATTTTTAGATGTAGATGTTAACAACTCATCTAATTTTGGCATCTTCTGCATTAGTAGTTAGAACAGATGACTTCTGAGGGATCCTTGCCCACAGTCTCATGTAATGACCATCTGTTAAACTATGCTGTAATTTGGGTTCAACACTTAAATCAGGACAATGGCATGAGTGTCGAGGCAGCTGCACAGCTATCACCATAGAGTCTGATTGTGCCTATGCAGTACCACAGCAGCTGCTATGAGTATGCTATGAATATTCTCATGTTTGAATCCAAGATATAACACAAAGACATTCAAATACCAGTGAGCCAGATCCATCAGTCTACACATTGCCCAAGCCAGTAGCACCAACACCCCAAGAGTTCTTTTTATGACAAAGTCTGTACACCAATGCAGAAAGCAAACATCCCAAGCCTCTCCAGGTCTCCCCACAAAAGTTCCCTCAGACAAAAATTCTTCCAGGCAAGCTACCTGCTGTGCCTGCTTTGACTCCCGGCTTGGTCTCACTTCTTGCTCTTCCTAAGATGGGCTCCGTGTGATCACATAGGCCTGTTAAGGGACAGGGAAGATCTTCAAATTCCATTAACGTTAGAGGTCTGTTGCCCAAAAATTGTTTACCTCACCATTTTATGCAGACTAAACCCTTTGCCTATAGAATACTCCTTAAGTTAGAATTGTTTCCTTTAAGGTTTTAATAAGTTGCAGCCTCATGGAAAACCTTTCCTGATCCTCTGAGGTGTTAGTGGCCTTAATGTGTGCTTGTCTACCTAATAGTTTTCATTGTAGACAGGTATTTGTTGTATGTCTATATCCCCAATGTTTTGCAAATAGTAGGTACCTTCTAAATGTGTTTTGAACTGAGCATTTGCTCATTTGACTCTTCATGAAACATTCCTATATGGACATTTGTTTTCTTCTGTCACCTTTATGTTTTGACAGCCTCTTTTTTTACCCCATAATGCTTTGTGTTATCTGGTTTAATTCCTTATTTTGCTTCAAGAATTTGAACTCTTGGGGTGGCTAGGCGGCGCAGTGAATAGAACACTGGTCAGGAGGACTTGAGTTCAAATTCATCCTCAAACACTTAGCTGTGTGACCTTGGGCAAGTCACTTAACCCCAATTGCCCTGCCTTGCCCCCTCCAAAAAAAGCAAAAAAAAAAAAGAATTTGAGCTCTATGAAAGAGAGGATGATAGATCAGGTTGTACTTAGGGAACCTAGTCACCATTTAATGGTTCAGTGGGAATTGACTTCTGAAGCAAGTTGAAAGTTGGGGACTACAAATCAAGATGATTTCATTTGTACCCAACTCATTACTTCTGCTCTTTCCTTTTCCCATATTAGCTGTAGCATGCCAAGTTTAACCTTCAATGAATGGTGCTTTTTTCAACTAAAGTCAACTTTGATATTCCCGTTTTCCGTAGAAGACTCCAGAATACTAAGTTTGCATATTATTTTATTCTATAGTCTGAGTACAGGGATTCAAGAAATAGTCGTTTCCTGAAGTTCCACAGTTGATTACTGAAAAAATGAAACCTTAAAGAGAATTATACAGAAGTAATCTTTTATTGAATAATCTGGAAATTAAATTTACAGAAGTTTACATAATGAAATACAAAATGCACATCAACAGACTACAAAAGGAATACATTTTTAACATTCATAACTTTACAAAGCTGGAGTAAGTGCTATCACATAAGATCAAACACAATTCTGAGTGACTGGTCTCATGTCATTTCAAGATCAGTGGTTGAGGTGAGAATTTAAGTTTGTTCTCAAACATAAAAGTCTGAATAGTTTTATATATTCCTGACCACAAATGAACAAGAATGGTATGGCATGTTCAGAATGCAGTCCAGTTTTGTTTTGTTTTTAAATCAGAGAATGGAGAGATACTAATAACTGCATGGAAAACCAGCCTTTGAAGCCAGGAAAGTCTTTCAAGAATTCTCTGCCAATGAAATCTCAGGTCAAGGATCCCAGAAAATAAGGAAAACACAAGGAAACCACAATTTGGCTTAATTTTTCTAAATGGACCCATAATTAGATTCTGAAGGTCAATTAGTTATTTGAAGACTCTTTTAGTAAATGTTTAAATTATACTTTCATCTATGCCCTAATGTTTTAAAATGACATTTTTGTCTTGACTGGTTCCTTTACAGATTGAATAATTTTTGAGACTTTGACTCTACCTAGAGAACTAAGATCTTAAAATTCTATAAATTTTTAAACTATGAATTTGTGCCCTGTCACCAATTTTGAAGATAAATTTGAAATTAATGTAAATATAAAGTTAAACCATTTCACTATTTAAGTGTTTCCATCTTGTGGCAGACACCCTAAATTACAACTTTTAAAACCCGATAACGTTTCACAGAACCAAACACTGCTTTGTGTTTTCATCCCTTTCATTCTCTGCTATGTCATCCTATCCAGAAATGTTTCTCTTGCAGGGTTACATGTGGCAACTTTGCTTATTCTCAGACTTGTCAATTTCATTTTCTTGTCATACCATGCCATCTTTTGGTCTCAGAACTAGGATTTGGTCAACTTTGCATTTTTTCAGGTTTGGAATGCAATTTTTACTTTGTTCCCAAAGTTGGACCTGTTACATCTTTTTTATGACACTTTATTATAACTGTAAACTGTAGTACTATTTATAGTTTTTCCCACAGTAAAAAAAATACTCCAAAAGCCAAAAATACTTGCACCAAACAAAACTATTCTTCACTTTTAGCAATAACTGATCCTGGTCCATATGCTGCAATAAATTCTTGAAGTTGTTGTTGGCACTGAATCAGATAAATATCCCTTTGCTCTAAATGCTCTTCTCCACAGAGTTCAAATGGAAATACTGCATTTGGAGCTATACAAAATACAGCAGCCCCTAAATGAAGAAAAGAAATGGTAGTATAAGATTTTCAAATTACAAAGATGTTCCTTAAATGTAAATTTGTTTAACTGTATACTCTTTTCAACTAAATTTAATTGTAGCTATATGATGAGAGTGGAGGGGGAGAGGGAGATTGGGTTATAAAATATATACTAAATGGCTTTGATTTTGAATAGATGATGCTAATAATCAGCCCATCTGTATTAGAAGCAGTTTGGTATAATGCACAGAAGCAGATTTCATTGGTTGAAGGGGTTTCATTACAGGGATTTCACTTACACCATTAAAATCAAAACCAAAAAAAATTTACTACTTGAAACTATAAAAAATGAATAGCTAAGGAAATTAAAGTGAAGTTTTACTTTCAGTTGAGGGAGGGACAACTTTTGGTGTAAATTAATCATGAGATAATATAGGATGGTCATCATGGGGGAGCAATATTCTTGCTCTGCTTTACCTCAGATGGTCAAACTAGGAGCAGTGGGTAGAAGTTGAAAAGGCTTGATGTAAGCATTTAACATAAGCCACAAAGATTTACAAATGACCACCACAGACACTACCTTTACACTACTTTATACTTTTATCAAAATGCTTCTCTTATAGAACTGAGAAATTTATGAGAATGAAATGCTTATCTACTCATAGTTCTATTTGGATTTTTCATTAGAAAAAGATAAGTTTAAATCATTTTAAGAATTAATATTGCAGCCACATAATTTAGAGCACACAAAGGGGTATAAGATGCCTACTCTGCACACAAAGCACACTTATTTCACTACCTTTGTCTAACTTGAACTGGGTTTGTAAAGGTGTTATATGCATTATTCAAAAATGCAGATGTTCTATTAAGCAAATTCACAGATTTGTAGCAACATATAACTTTGTTTATAATAAAGACTTTAGTGTCAGATAGTGATGATTTCTATAAGAAAGAAAAAAATTCATTAAAGTTCAAATTTTAATAAATCTTTATAAATTTATGGTTTTATTTTTTATATAATATTTAGCATGCATTTAAAAATTTATTCCCAGACTGCTGTCTGGGAAAACTTAAATATATAAAAGTATATCATTTTTAATAACTGATTACCATATTTTAGTGTCAGAGATGTTTCAAATAATAGAACTGCAATTAAGACATCTTCCTTAAGCACTTTATTCCTTAAACTCAGCCTAGCATGTGCTTCAGATAAAGAAACTCTAAAAGAAAAAAAAATAGTCAAGAGTCAAAGTACTTAACATTATAGGAATAAAAAATATTTTGACAGATTAAATCAGAATGCATAGGTATGGATGTTAGTGTCTTAAAAAAAGAAAATAGTTGAATCCCTTTTGCAGCTTTATTTTTAGCATTATTTCAAAAGCAATTCTAAAAATCTAAGTTATCAACAAACCAGTGAGATTTTAAATTATGTACAAGTGAATAAATGAAACCACACATCATGAACATAATTTGACAGTCACTTTGACTCCCCATAAGCTTTCTTTATTCATACCTACCGATTTTCTAATATTTTTTCTTTTTACATAGTTTTATCTAGTGCAATTTGGTTTTTTTTATTCTATGTTATTTCAGTCTTTCCAGATTTCTTTTTATTCTTCATCCTTATGAATTTTAATTACCCTATAGAACCCCATCATATTAATATATCATCATGTAGCTATTTAGTTGTCTTTTTCTTTAAAAAATTACAAATAATACTGCTATAAATATATTTGAACAGATAGCTCATTTTCCTTTTAACAATGTTCTCAGAGCTTATTTACAGCATTCGAATTCTTGAGTCAAAAGGTAGGGTTATCTTGTAAATCTACTAGATTGCTTTTAAGAAGATTCTCCCAGTTAGAAATTCCATTGGCAGTAAGTGTATCTATTTCTCCATGACTTCTACAGCATTGAGTTTTATCATTTTAAATTATTTTGCCAATTGGATGGCAAAACCTTTTTTTCCCTGTTTCTCTGAAGGGAATTTTCTGAAACAGACATCCTGATTATCTCTCACTAGCTTCCACTTCCCCGATTCTAATTTTTAAGAAATTATTTTCTTCAGTGAGCTTTTATACTTCTTTGTCCATTTGCCTGATTCTACTTCTTAAGGAGTTCTTTTTTTCAGTGAATTTTTGTACTTCTTTTCCCCTTTGGCCAATTGTATTTTTTTCTTTTTAAAATTAAATTTATTTAATATTTTATTTTCCCCCCAATTACACATAAAAACAATTTTGAACATTAATTTTTCTTTAAAAAATTGAGTTCCAAATTCTCTCTTTCCCCCTCATTGAGAAGGCAAGGAATTTTATATAGGTTGTACATGTGCAGTCAATGCACATTATAATGTCAATTTTCATATTAGTAATGTGAAAGAAAACAGAGAACAAAAAAAAGTTTTAAAAAAATATGCTTTGATATGCAATCATACTCCATCTGTTCTTTCTCTAAAGATGGATAGCATTTTTAATCATAAGTCCTTTGGAATTATCTTGGATCACTGTATTGCAGAGAATAGCTAAGTCATTCACAGTTGATCATTGTACAATATTGCTGCTATTGTGCACCACATTCTTCTGACTCTGTTCATTTCACTTTGCATCAATTTATGTAAGTCTTTCCAGGTCTTTCTGAGAGCATCCTGCTTGTCATTTTTTATAGCACAATAGTATTCCCATCATAATCACATTTAACAACTTATTCAGCATTCCCTAATTGATAGGCATCCCCTCAATGTCAAATTCTTTGCTACCACTAAAAAAACTGCTATAAATATTTTTGTAGGTCCTTTTCCTTTTTCCTTTTTGTTTTTTTTTTAATTTCTTTGGATTATAGACCTAATAGTACTATTGCTGGGTCAAAGGGTATGCATGGTTTTATAACCCTTTGGCCATAGTTCCAAATTGCTCTACAGAAAAGTTGAATCAGTTCACAGATCCAGTATCTCAATTTTTCTACATCCCCTCCAACATTGGTCATTTTCCTTTTTTGTCACCTTGGCCAATCTGATAGATGTGGGGTGGTACTTCAGAGTTGTTTTAATTTGCATTTCTCTAATTAAACATGATTTAGAGCATTTTTTCATATGACTATAGAGAGCTTTAATTACTTTGGCTGAAAACTGCCTGTTCATATTCTTTGACTTTATTAATTGGGGAATGGCTCTTATTTTTTTTATAAATTTGATTCATTTCTCTATATAGTAGAGAAATTAGGCCTTTATCAGAAAAACTTGCTATAAAAATTTTTCACAGTTATGATTACCAGCTGTATTTCCCTCCATAATATCACTCCCCTTATTTATTCTACTCTCCTTTCACCCTGTCCATTCTCAAAAGTATTTTGCTTCTAGGTGTGGCTAGGTGGCACAGTGAGTAAAGCGCTGGCCCTGGAGTCAGGAGGATGAGTTCAGTTCCGGCCTCAGACACTTAACACCCGCACAAGCCGTGTAACCTTGGGCAAGTTACTTAACCCCAATTGCCCTTCAAAAAAAAAAAAGTATTTTGCTTCTGACCACCGCCTCCCTCAATTCACCCTTATATCTATCAGTGCTCCCCTCCTTCCCTTTCTGTAATCTCCTTCCCCTCCTACTTTCCTGTAGGGTAAGATAACTTTCTATAAATACCCAACTGAATGTGTATGTTACTCCCTCTTTCAGCTGATTCTGATGAGAATAAAGTCCATGTGTTCCTCCCCACCTCCCCCTTCTTCCCCTTTTACTGTAAAAGTTCTTTTGTACCTCTTTTATGTGAGATAATTTACCATTCTACTTCTTTTTCCCTTCTCCCAGGACATTTATCTTTCTCACCCCTTAATTTTATTTTTTTAGGTGATCATCCCATCATATTCAACTCACGCCTATGCCCTCTGGTCTATATATAGTCTTCTGTCTTAATAATGAGGAAGTTCTTAGGAGTTACAAGTATCATCTTTCCATATAGGAATATAAACAGTTTAACCTTATTTTAATTCTGTATGATTTTTCTTTACATTTTTAGGCTTCTCCTGAGTCTTTTATTTGAAAGTCAAATTTTCTATTCAGCTCTGGTCTTTTCATCAGAAATACTTGAAAATCCTAAATTTCATTTAATATCCATTTTTTCCCTGATGAATTATAATCAGTTTTGCTGGGTAAGTGATTCTTGCTTATAATTCTAGCTCCTTTGCCTTCTGGAATTTCATGTTCAAAGCCCTTTGCACCTTTAATATAGAAGCTGCTAAATCTTGTATGAGCCTTACTGTAGCCATATTTGAATTGTTTCTTTTTGGCTGTTTACAATATTTTCTACTTGACCTGGTAGCTCTAAAATTTGGCTGGAACATTGTTTCACCTCATCCTTTTGTGGTTTCTGCCACTCCAGAATTTGTTTTGAGGCATTATTTAAAATCGTTTGGAGGGGAATTTTGGAGAGCTCAGGGAAATCCCTGCCTTTTCTCCACTATCTTTGCTCTGCCCCCACAACTTTTTAAGGTGTTATTTTTTTTGTGCCTCTTTTACCAAGCTGTTGACTCTGTTTTCATAATTTTCTTGCATCAGTCCCATTCCTTATCCCGATTTTCCCTCTATTTCTCTTATGTGTTTTTTTTTAATCCTTTTTGAACTCTTCTAGGATTCTCTTTGGACCTTTGACCAATTCACAGGGGCACTTAGTTGGTGCAATGTATAGAGTACTGGTGGTACAGTCAGGAAGACTCAGACACTGACTAGCTCTGAGACCTTAGACAAGTCACTTAATCCTGTTTGCCTGAGTTTCCTCATCTGTAAAATGTGCTGGAGAAGGAATGACAAACCATTCCAATATCTTTGCCAAGAAAACCCAATTCGCATTTTTTTTGAGGCTTTGTATGTAGCTATTTTGCCTTTGTTGTCTTCTGAATTTGTGTCTTCATCTTCGCTATTATTATAGTAACTTGTTTTATGGTAAGGTTCTTTTTTGTTATTGTTGTTTGCTCATTTTCCCAGTCTATTTCTTGATTTTTAACTTTATGTTAAGGTTGAGCTCTACTTCTAGGGTGGAGAGGGCACTGTTCCAGCTTTCAAGCCTTTATTGCTGTGGTTTTCAGAGCTAGTTCTGGGGGTCTGTAGGTTTTTGGTGCTTCCAAGGTGGAATGATCTAAAGAGAGGTGTAGTAACTGCTTTCCTGGGCTGTGCACTGGTTTTTATCCAGAAAGGGATCTTGTTTCCCTGTAGCCACCCGTGCTAACAATTCTCTGGCCTCTGGGTCTGTGACCAGGTCCCCTACTTTCCTGAAGCTGCAATCACTAGTGCTCTTCTCTAAGAATTGAGACCAGGGTCCCTACTCCCCTATAAGTATCCACAAGCACTCCTCTTTTCCCTTGAACCAAGACCAGAGCCACTTCTCCTCTGTGGCTGTTATCACTCCTTTTGGCCCTGGGACTGTGCCACCAAAGGGTTTCCTTCAGTCTCCTTCCAATCAATTGTTCAAACCCTGGCCCTTCGTTCCCCTCCTCTACCTCCCTCCCCCCCACCCCCATCTGTGGGCTGAGAGTTCTCCCAAGGCCTGCTACTGTTACCTTGGTGTGGCTTGTGCTGCTTGTTCTGTGCTGCTGCTCCAGGCTCAACCACCACCCTGGTGAGACAGGCCTTTCTTACCAACTTCCTAAGTTGTCTTTGGTTGTAAAATTCTTTCACCCAACCTTTTGTTGCTTCTGACATTCCAGAATTCAATTTGAACTTATTTGGAAAGGAATTTGGGAGAGGTCATCTGAGTGCTTCTCTGCTCCACCATCTTGGCTCTCCCTAATTAGCTCTCAACCAACAAAGTTTTTACTTTATGTATCTTTTTTTTTTAAAGCAATTAGGGTTAAGTGACTTACTCAAGGTTACACGGCCAGTTATTTTGTGTGGGTGTTAAATATCTGAGGCTGGAACCGATCCTGGGTCTCCTGAGTCCGCGGCCGGCGCTCTTACTCACTGTGCCACCTGGCTGCCCCTACTTTATGTATCTTGAACATCTTTACAATAAGGAAAAACTTTTCTGGAAATGCTTCTTACAGACCCAGCCTTAAAGTCTTCTTCCAGTTTTGTGGAAATATGAAGATCTATCTAGCATCAATAGTGCAAGAATTGTCAAGTTCCTCCCTACCAGAGCAAAAAGAGTTTTTTAATTCTGTATGTGTGAATGTGAGGGATGGGAGAGGAGAGGTGGTGGTTGGCAGAAATAATTCAAGGGCCTATAGTCATTATTCATCATTTGATTTTCTAACTATAATATGAATCAATGTGAAATCATCAGTAAAATCAATTGTTCTATTTAAATCAATATTGTAATGTGCAAATTGAGGCTGTGAGAGTTTTAATTCAAAATACTTCCCTACTTTGAAGAAAAATATCTTATGAGCAAATATAGGTTTCTCAATATTTGTAAGCTAAAGTAAAAAAAAACAAACAAACACTGTGGTAAAGTAGAAAGAATACTCAATGAGAAAGAAGAGACCTAGATTTTGGTACCAGAACTGTCACTAACTAGCTGTGGTTTTATACTTTGGGCAAATTACTTTGCTCTCTGGACCTCATTTTACTCACATTTAAAATGGTGGAGTTGAATAAAATATATGAAGTCCTCTTCCCACTTTAATATTCTGTAATTTAAGTATTATTTCCTCTGTCATTTGAAAATGTTAAATAACATAGACTCTACCACATTAAAACATTTTATTTTTGCGTAATGTGTATGATTATGTTATTGTGTCCACTATTATTCATATTATGGATTATTTTCAATTTCAAGTACCCTATAATTTAAATGAAATGATGTTTCAATATTATATTAATTTTCCTAACTCCATATTTCAGAATGAAGTGAATTGATGAAAGTAATTCAGGAGAACTGATGATTCTTAGAGAAGTGACAATGATTTTTATGTTAAAATGAATGATCTATGCCACTTGAACATTTGATAATTCCTAGAAAGTTTTTTTTTTTTTTTTAAGCAATCGGGGTTAAGTAACTTGCTCAAGGTTACATGGCCAGTTATTTCTGGGTGTGGTGCTAAGTGTCTGAGCCCAGATTTGATCCCCAGGTAATCCTGACACTGGACCCCGTGCTCTTACTCTCTGAGCCACCTGGCTGCCCCTAAGCAATTGGGGTTAAGTAACTTGCTCAAGGTTACACAGCCAGGTGTTTCTGGGTGGGTGCTAAGTGTCCGAGCCCGGGATTTGATCCCCAGGTCATCCTGACATTAGAGCCGATGCTCTTACTTGCTGTGCTACCTGGTCACCCCTATTCCTAGAAAGTTTACAAATGAATACACAATATTCACAAATGAAACACAATATAAGAAGCTTATTGAACTTGAGAAAACAGCTTAAAACTTTACAAATTATTAAAAAAAATGACAGATATATGTACTAATGGAGGCAGCTTCTTTGGGTCTGGAGTCAGGAAGAACTGATTTAAAATCTGGCCTCAAACACTAACTAGCTTTGTGATTCTGAGCAAGTCACTTAACCGCTGTTTGCCTCAGTTTCTTCAACTGTAAAATGGGGATATTAATAGCACTTACCTCTTAGGAATGTTGTGAGGATCAAATGAGATAATATTTGTAAAAGGTGACTAGAGTAGGTACTATATAAATGCATATTCCCTTCCTTTCTCTAATTAAAAGCCTTCCAATTATGTGCCTTAGTCTGGAGAATAGGCATTTTTTCACTAGTTATTTTTTCCTGTGTGGATTGTTAGTCTGATCTCTTTGGAATTGTCATGGAATTGTTGTTGAGTAAGTCCTGAAATGTTCTGGGGCGTGATGAAATAAGCATAATATCTACAAACAGGAGCTTGTGGAGGACCTCCACAATTGGGATGTCTCTTTCGTTTGAATCCTGCAATGGACATCCTCTATGACGGTGGCAAATTCCTTTGCCTTATTTTATGACATAATTAACATAAATAACAGGAAGCTGTTGGACAGTTATATCTATGGTTGCTTTCATCAAGAAACCTTATATGCACAAAAGAAATCTTATTGAAGGAGAGCCTTTAAATCTATACTTTGTCCTATTGTCAAATGCTTTTTGTAATCAACAAACAATAACGGCAGGATTTTATATTCTCTGGATTTTTCAGTTGAATTGTATCCAGCTGAAGAACTCAAAAAAGGAGGTCACTTTAGAGAATATATCTCAGTGAATCTGTTATTTCATCTATGTGGGTTCTCCCTTGACATAGATTTCTACTTCTGTAATCCTTTTCAATTCCATACAGTTTTTTACTGTCTTTTTGTAAAGTCTTATAGATAGATCTACCTTTGTGAAAACATTTTAGTATGTGACATAAAATATTACAAATATCAAGACTTTAAAATATGAAAATTAAATACCTACAAACATTTTAGTGCTGATGCTGATAGCTTTGATCCATGTATGGAATCTGTCCTGATTCTGCGACTTGCTAGGTAATAGCCATGAATCATTTTTTCTGCCTCCAAACTGATCTCCACATGCAGATTCTTTGCAAAAGCAATTAGCTAAAATTTTAAAAATAGTTTAAAAGATTGAAGTTTTATAAATTTTATAAAATCCAAAGTAATAATTTCTAATAAATGTTAATTTCCACAATTTAAATTAATGCCTAAAGGTGGTATGAAGTCACTGAGCCTTTTGTCTGCTGCTTAATTTCAATAAAATGAAGAATGGCGGTGTAACGTAGTAGAAAGAGCACTGGATTTGGAATTGGATTAATTCTTTTCTCATCATTTCTGCTTCTTACTGGTGTGGTGCAGTGGGAAGAGCCTTGGGCTGGGAATGAGAGAACCTGAGTTCAAAGTCCAGGTCTGCCACTTAATGCCTACATGACCTCGACCAAATCACTGAACTTTCCTTAACCTTAGTTACCTCATCTGAAAAATGAGAGGGTTAGATTAAATGGTCTCTAAGGTTCCTTCCAATTCTATCATCTTATCAACCTCCAACTTTCCTAACTTCACTGAATTCACTGAATTACCATAACTGCCACATAGCTAATCTCTCTCTCTCTCTCTCTCTCTCTCTCTCTCTCTCAAATTATCTTGCATGTTGCTGCCAGCCTGATTTTCCCAAAACACCACTTTATTATATCATAGTTCTGATAAATAGCCCATATAGGCATGATCCACCTAACACTGTTTAATTCAGTGAGCATTATTAAGTATTCATTACATTCCAAGTTCTGTTCTGGGTGCTGTGAATACAAAAAAAAAACAATCCCTGATATCAAGTCTAAGTTTGTTTGCCTGGCTTTAGCAGTTTTTCACAGACTTGTCCCACCTACCTGTCCAACCTATTTCCCATAACTTGTCAATGTGCCCCTTTCAATTTAGTCAGGTAGGTAGGCTCACAATTAACTTGACATGCTTATTCCTGCATTCATGCCTTTGTTCATATAGAATTATTCTCAATAACAACATTTTACCAAAAGCCATATTTCACAGAACCCAGACAAGGTCCACCTGTACCCTGGTCAAATTTCTTATCCCAATGTGGAGATATTTTCCATCAAAATAACTTAATAGTGAAATCCTTCAACCCCTTCAAAAACTACAAATATCATTACTGGATTAACATCAATTCCCCTCTCAAAACTAAACTACCTTCTCTAAGCATACCAAATTTGTTATCATCATAGCAGAGTACAATACAGGGTTTTTAGATGGCATGGTTTGATAACCCTGTTTCATTAATTAAATAAAAATTCTGCAATACTAATACTTTAAAAAAAACATTCTCTAAAATCTTTGTTTATTAAATGTATAGATTGTCAAGCCTCCTAGACATGTAAAAGTCCAGATGTTCCCTAGAATCAGAATAGAAAACAATCATATGGAGATTGTGTTTTTTTGACATTTTGTCCTCAAAGTTATGGTCACTAAGTGGTTTCTAGTTTTAAGAATGAGTGGACTTAAAAAAATCTACCCCCTGAAAATTTTATATTTATCTGATACAGATAATATTATTATGTTACATTAATTACAAAGGGAATACATTAATATTCTCAAATTAAGAACAAAAGATTGGGAAATAGGTTCTATACCAACCACTAAAAATCAATGAAATGCATGCTAGAATAAAGAAGGGCAGGGAGAGCCTAAATAAAGAGAAATGAATCTTTAAAGAAAGCCCAGTTTTAAAATCTGAGGATCATTAGTGGGAGTCTTCTAAATAGTCCATTTATTCAGCTACCTTTTCATAATCTTGTTCTGTAAACCTTTTGGAAGCTTCATAAAGCACTTTTTCAGGATCAATGGCTTTTTTTAAACTGTGTTGTACAGAAGGAAGAATTGGGTGGCAAGGAGATGATTCGTTACAATAAATCAACAGTCCAAATGCATCCATAAGGTTAGCTGGAATCAAACTGAAATCCTATATCAAAAAATAAGTAAAAAAAAGAAAGTCCAAGATTTTCTCAATTTGCAAATCATATAATTAGAAACATACTGTGTCACTACTTGATACTACTAAAATCTAAATTATATTTTCAGGTTTTAATTTAGTACTGTGATTTCATAATTGTAAAGAATTCCCTTTATTGAAGTTCTTCCCATGAATGTGAAATGATAGAGTCACTTATACTAGTAAAATCATAGGTCTAGTTTCTTTATCTCATCTCTCACCCTTCTTTAAGTCCCTCTCATTACCTATTCAAAATAGTTGGATATGGCTAAAATTGTTTTTAATCTCAATTTTACTATTATTCATCTATAATGCTTTGAAGAGGTACAATAATTTTATACTGAAAGGATTAAATATCTTATAAGCTATAATTAAATTCACTGCAAAGCATTGTAAGAAAAAAAATTATACTCACCACTTGACCAATTAAAGTGCTGTTTCTATGTACATGTCTCTTTGAGGATGAGTCTACATCAATAAAAGACCAAAAACTGGACTGAACTGAAAAGGTAACTTGCTGATCAACATCATCTCCATACTTCTTTCCAGGAATATACACTGTAATGCTTCTGCTTTCTAAAACTGGGTCCAGACATAATAATTTGTGATTTAATAATACTTTAATGTTCTAAAGCCCCGATCCCATGCCTCACTGTGGGTTCTTGGACTGTGTTTCTATAATACAAGTACCAGCACTATCAAATTTGCACAGTCACCAGAGGGCTGACTACCAAGTGACGAACAATTTTTTTAGCCACAGTAACTCACAAAGACGCCATATTAATGTATAAGCAGAGACTAAGATACGCGTCTGTGAAAGGAATATACGCACTAATGAAATAACACTGATGTTTGCTTAATTTGTTACAAAGGTTTTGTTTTTTTTCTGGGTTTTTTTGTCCAGCTAGGGGTTGGAAGGTAGGGTGAGGGCAACTAGGGTTGCCCTCCTGAAAGGAAAAATAAAAGCAAACATGTTGCCTGAATCTGACAGTGTCAACAGTGTTGCACATCCCCAGTCTGTAACCTCTGTAAAGAAGGAAAGGCAGTATCTTTCTCATCTCTTGTTTGAGGACAAATTCTATACCTATCATTTTATTTTTTTTAATCAAATGCTTTATTAAATTCTAGTTTACATCATTCATTTCTGCAAGACTTTGAGTTATAAATTTTCTCCCCGTTTTTTCCCCTACCCACCACCCCAAAATAGCGATCTCACTGGATATCCCCTCCTCCAATCTGCTCTCTCCCATATCTTCTCCCATATCTTATTTCCCACTTACACGTAGATAGTTTACACCATTCTGTCTCTCCCCATCTTCTCTCATTATATTCCTCTCTCACCTCTTAATTTCACCTTTTAAGTATCATCCCTTCCCATTAAACTGATCCTGTGCCCTCTATCTATGTATACTTGTACACATATATACAGACACTCACATATGTATTCATACGCCCATATAACCTCCTATATAGACATATATATGTATGTGTGTGTATACATACACACACACATTTCTATTCCCTTCAATTATCCTCATACTGAGAAAAGTTTCATCAGTTACAATTATTTTTTTTCCATGTAGGAATGTAAATAGTTCAACTTTGATAAGTTCCTTATGATTTCTTTCCCCTGTTTACCTTCTCATGCTTCTCTTGCTTCTTGTATCTGAATGTCAGACTTTCTGTTCAACTCAGGTTATTTCATCATGAATGCCTGAAAGTCCTCTATTCCACTGAATGATCATATTTTCCCCTAAAACATGATACTCAGTTTTGCTGGGTAGGTGATTCTTTGTTTTAATTCCAGCTTCTTTGACCTCTGGAATATCATATTCCAAGTCCTTTGATCCCTCAGTGTAGAAGATCCCAGATCCCGTGTTATCCTGATTGTGTTTCCACAATATTCAAATTGTTTCTTCCTGGCTGCTTGTAATATTTTCTTCATGATCTGGGAACTCTGGAACCTGGCTAAAATATTCCTAGTTTTCTTTTTGGGATCTTTTTCAGGAGGTGATTAGTGGATTCTTTCAACCTCTATTTTGCCCTCTGGTTCTAAAACATCGGGGCAATTTTCCTTGAGAATTTCTTGAAGGATGATTTCTAGGTTCTTTTTTCAATCATGACTTTCAGATAGTCCAATAATTTTTAAATTATCTCTCCTCGATCTATTTTCCAGGTCAGTGGTTTTCCCAATGAGATATTTCACATTGCCTTCTATTTTTTCATTTGTTTGGATCTGTTTAATAGTATCTTGATTTCTCATAAAGTCACTAGCTTCCATTTGCTCCAATCTAATTCTGAAGGAATGAGTCTCTTCAGTGAGCTTTTGAGATTCTTTTTCCATCTGGCAAATTCCGCTTTTTAAGGCGTTCTTCTCCTCATTGGCTTTTTGAGCCTCTTTTGCCATTTGAGTTAGAATATTTTTAAGGTGTTATTTTCTTCATTCGGGTTGTTGACTCTCATTTCATAATTTTTTTGCATCATTCTCATTTCTCTTCCCAATTTTTCCTCCACTTCTCTTATTTGGTTTTCAAAATCATTCTTAATCTCCTCTATGGCCTGTAAGCAGCTTATTCTTTTGTTGGAAGCTTTTGGTGCAGGAATTCTGACTTCACTGTCTTCTTCCTGTTCCATGCTTTGATCCTTTTTGTCCCCAAAATAGGAATGTAAAGTCGGATTGCATTGCTTGCTTTGCTTGCTTTGCTTGCTCATGTTGCTGCTCAATTACTTGACTTTTGATTTTGCCACAGTAGGACTCTGCCACCAGACAGGGGAGCTTTGTACCAAATGCTAGGGTTTTCTCAGCTGCTGAAGGTATTAGTTGGCTTCCCTCTCTGAAGACTCTACAGGCTCTGGCACCTGGTCGCATACCCCAGGGCCTCCACCCTAGACAGTGATCCAGATCCAAGCAGGTTAAAGCAAAAGTGATTACCCCTCAGACTGGTTGCTTGGTCCCCCTATAGTCTGCAGACCAAGAGCTGAAGCTGCCACGTGGCAGCAGCTGCATGACTGCGGTGCCTCAGTGGCTTGTCCCTCCAGGGGATAAAGGCTGACAACATTCCCCAAACTACTGGATCCCAAAGTCCACACTGCACTGACCTCTCACTTTGTCCTTAGCATCTATGGGTTGATAATTCTGGAAACTGCCACAGCTGCTGGTGATCTGAAGTCCCTCCAGCCAGCTGCTGGTCAGGCCACCCTGAGGCTAAAACCTCCGGCTTGCACGGCGCTGGGCTTGGCTCCCAGAGCGCTGTGCTGGCTGCTCCTTGCCAGCCTGCCAGGCTGTCCTCAGCTGGGGGTTAGTTCCTCTGTGTCATTTTGTGGGTTCTGTAGCTCCAAAGTTTGTTCAGAGTCACCTTTTACATGAATTGGAGGTGGTGGGAGCTAGAGCCCCGCGGAAGTCCTGTTTCTTCTAATAACTATCATTTTAGACCAATATTCTCCCAATGGAACATATATAATCTCTCAAATATTCAAATGGTCTGTGACCTTATCAACAAAAATGTCCCTTCTATTATGAAGATATTGACCCATTCACACTTGCCCATCCTGTATGACTTTTGTCCATGTTCCCATATAAGTTTTTCACAGAAAGCCCAATCAATGTGCTGCAGGTCACTCTCAATTCTGACATTTTGAAAGTACTGGTGATCACCCGTTATCCCTTACCCTTGCTACATGACAAGTCCATTTCTCTTCCTATCCTTGGTGATATCTTTCTAAGTTCCTTAGTGGTTATTACAACCTGCTCATATCCACTATGTGCCTTTTCATTGCCTACTGCATGACTTTCATTTTTAATTCTTTAGAAACTGTTATAGAAAAGGGCTCCTTTGGGGGGATTAATTGTGGGAAGATTGGAATTAGTGATAGTGATAAAAAAAAGAAAAGGAACACCAGTGAAAATCAACAAAAATACACAGTAAAGGATAGGAAGTTCAGAAGAGAACGTAGACAAGTAAGGTTGTATGATAACTATTATGATAAAAATTCACATATACTTCTAAAAAACAAGTTGTAGGAGATAGAGATTGACATCGTTATATACAATCCTTTTTTGATTTGTTGATTTTATTTGTTTAACGATGACATTAGGTTCAAGATAAAAAAGATTAGAAAAGAAGAAAAAAGAAAAAGAGTTTATAAGATAGAGCTTTGCTCTAATGAATCAAATACTCTTTCATAATCAACAAACAATAAGCACAGTAGTATCTTATATTCTTTATATCTTTCAGGCAATAGAGAAATGGTAAAGACATGGTTTACTGTTGAATATTGCTTAGAAAAGCCTGGTTATTCTCTGCTAAGACTTAAAAAGGAGTCTGCAATCAGTGTCTCCACTTCCTTTCCTCTCACTCTTTTAAACTCCCTGTAGGTTGGCTTCTGATAGCATTGTTCAACTGAAACTGCTCTCTCCAAAATTACCAGTGTTCTCTTAATTACTGGATCTAATAGCCTTTTTTCATTCCTCATCCGTCTTGACATCTCTGCAGTCTTTGCCACTATCAATCACCATATTCTCCTTGATTCCCTCTTCTCTCTATATTTTTATGACATTCTCTCTCATAGTTCATTTGGTTGAGTTTCTTTCACTAAGCTCATTAATCACAAGTGTCCCTCAAGTCTCTGACTGAACTCATTATCTTTCTCTACAACCCTGCCCTCTTACAAACTTCCCCACCACTGTTGAGGGTGTCACCATCCTTCCAATCACCTAGGCTGACAACATAGTCAACCTTTGATTCCTCAATCTTCTTTACCCCTCCCACATGCAATCAGTGGACAAGTCCTGTTGATATAACTTTCATAACATCTTTCATAAATACTTCTTTCTCTCTTTGGACACTGCTACTGCTCCAGTGCAGGTCCTCATTACCTCACACCTGGACTATTGCAAAAGTCTACCTAGCCTCCCTGCCTCAATCTTCTTGCCATTCCAATCCAACATCTATTCAGCTGTCAAATTCATCATCCTAAAGCAAAATGACCATGTCACTTCTTCCCACTCCATTCAATAAGCACCAGTGGCTCCCCTATTACCTTTCCTCTGACATTTTTTCCCATGCCTTTGAAATCAACCTCCCTTCAAATACCTTGTATACCATTTCTTCAGCATTCTCACATTTGTGTTGCTGTCAAACACAGATCTCCTATATATACCCAGTCTAATCGTTCCAATCTTTGTTCTCTTTAGTAACATTTCTACCTCCCCTATAAGCACATCTAGGACTGTGAACTTGATTCCATTGTTCCTGATGGAGAAAATAGTTTGTCATAAAAAATGTTTATAAATATTTTCCATTTTTATTCCAAGTGTTGCCTTCCTTCTATCTTTGTCTCTGAAAACCCTTGGGATTAATTTGCATATTTGAATGCCTTGCCAAGCTTTTTAAAATCTGTCAGTTGTCTGGGAGATGCTTCCTCTCTTGTCATCATGAGAATCTGTATGAAATTGTGCCTATCTGTGTATAGAGGAGGGGGAAGATAACACTCCTACTTGAGTTATTCTTTTTATTTACATGCCATTATTTTCCATGGGAGTAAACTGAACAGGCATCAGACTTTCCCAATTAAAGTGTGTCTACACAGGCAGAGTGAGAGGAGGAAATTAGGCCTTTCCTTTAAGATCTAAAGTAGTTCTTTCTAGGAGTTATAATAACAGGAACTAAAGTTTGTTTTTCTAGAAGTTAAAATAGCTTTTATAGCTGGTTCTACTACTGATGGTCATGTTTTATAAATATCCAGGGAATCATGGAGGTAACTTAATATATTCTGTTTTGTAGTATTACAAAAAACTATTTAATCACATAAAAGTAATAATCACATAAAGTAATATTGGTAGGGCAGCTAGGTGGCACAGTGGATAGAGCAGTGGGCCTGGAGTCAGGAAGACCTGAATTCAAATCTAACCTCAGATACTTACTAGCTGTGTGACCCTGGGCAAGTCACTTAACCCTATTTGCCCCAGTTTTCTCATCTGTAAAATGAGCTGGAGAAGGAAATGGCAAACTACTCCAGCATCTTTGCCAAGAAAACCCCAAATGGGATCACAAAGAGTCAAACATGACTGAAAAATGACTAAACAATAACAAATATTGATAATGTGGTGATAGCAATATCCTAAGATCTCGTTCTAAATAAACTAAATTAGTTTTTCCTTAAAGGGTATTCTTGAGACTTAATTCACTGGGGGGAGGGGGAGGAGGGAGGGACAATAAAACCTCTCGTCATTGACATAACTTCCTGGTGTCCTTAGTTAAAAAAAAATGGCATGAGTTTTTATGTAGTTCCTCCCTCAAGCTTCTGAATGGCAAAATAGCAGCATAACCATTGAATGACTATTGAATCCATGCTGTAACCTTCGGAATACCCTTTCCCTGATCTGATTATTATTTCTCTAAGAAAGGATAAGAAAATCTCTTTTTGATAACTATCAGATGTTTTCCTAGTTCTGCTTACTTTGCTTCAAATCAGTTTATATAAATCTTTCTATTCTTCTCTGAATCCTTCAGATTCATCTATGATGTCCTTTCCAAGTGTAAAATTCATGGTTAAACAAAATGTGGTATAAGAATATATTGAGGGGCGGCCAGGTGGCGCAGTGAGTAAGAACACCCACCCCAGAGTCGGGAGACCTGGGATTGATTCCAGGCTCAGATACTTAACACCCACACAAAAATAACTGGCCGTATAACCTTGAGCAAGTTACTTAACCCCAACTGCTTGAAAAAAAAAAAAGAATATAATGAGGGGAGGCTAGGTGGTGCAGTGAATAGAGGACTGGTCCTGGAGTCAGGAGGACCTGAGTTCAAATGTGGCCTCAGACACTTAACACTTACTAGCTGTATGACCTTGAGTAAGTCACTTAACCCCAATTACCCTGCCTTCCCCCTCCAAAAAACAAAGCAAAAAAAAAAAAAAGAATATATTGAAACACATGAATTAAGAGAAATTCAGAAAGACATTTATAAACTGATGAAAAGGGAAATAAGCAGAATCAGAAGAGCAATATACACAACAATTATAGCAATGTGAACAAAAACAATTCTAAAAGGCAGCCAATCTCAGATGAACAGCAATGCCTAGCCTTGGTTTCAGAGATCATACTTCCTTCCAGTTGGTAGAGAGCTAAGTCTTGGATATTGCCAATGCTATTATTTTGTCAGTTCTACTTAACTGTTTCCTCTATTACAATGAAAGGGTTCAATAGGGTAGGGAAGGATAGAGACACTATACTGGGAAATGATCAGTGGGGGGAAAAAATCAAAAGGTATCAGTAAAACTTTGAAGCAAAAAAAAAAAGTAGCACATAGAACTATGAATTTTACAGTTGGAAAGGCCACCATAGATCAATTTCTCTTGGTTTACCAATTTAAAAACTGATGCATGAAGTTGTGTCTTACTCAAAAATCATGCAGCTAGTTAAAGGTGGAATTCAAATTAAAACCAGGTAATTAGTAGGTTTTTGGTTGTTGTTTTTTTTAAATAAAATTGGGCTTTCAAGGTTGAATCTTACTCAAGATAATGATCCTGTTCATCCTAACAGGAAGGAAGTGGGAGTAATTCTAGCTCTAAACTGTCTGAATTTAAAAGAGATCTTCTGAAATTTAAAGGGACAATTGACCTACAGGATACTTTTCCATTTCACACAGCACTAACCTTAAGAGATCAATTCTGAACCGTACAATAGTTTTCATTTTCAGTACAATATCCTATTTAATCTGACTTCTCTGTTAACACATCTGAGTACTCAGGGTTTGCATAGTGTATTAGGAAATTAGCTCTATGGGGTCCTGCTTGCATAAAAACATGATTTCATAAATTTGATTCATAAAATTTAGAAATTGTGGCAGTTCTTAACACTACTTGACACTGAATTTGAATTGGTTAAGTTGACCAAGAAACAACTACCTAAAAAATATTGACCTACCAGATTGAAGCAGTTCAAGTTTATCTTTTTTATGTGATGACAAGTCTCCTATGTAGCAGATGCCATCTTTGGCTAGCAAGGCACTGCAAGCTTGAATGCTAGCAACTCCAGTTCCATATTTATCTCTGGATAGAGTGGGAAAAATTTCACCAGATGTTGGATGACATATCCCTCGAGGCACAAGACAAACACAGAAGTTCAAAAGCCTAGGGGAAAAACGTTTCATTTGAATTGTTTTTGGTAGTTATAATCAGTTTATATAATATATATAATCAATGTTTTCGAAGACATGTACTTTCATCATATCCCATATGAATACGAGTTTGCATATCAAAAAAGTTTTGGATTATGGGTGACTTGTCTGACTCAGAGGGATAAAAAGAGGTAATTTTTCCTTTACCTGGTATCACAGCACTAGGGAGAAAGAATGTTTTAGAAAGTGAAAGCTGTTCTAGATTTGAAAACAGAAGGCCTAAGTATGAATCTCAACTATCACTTAATTCTGAATGATCTTGAGCAAATCCTTTCACTTTTCTGGGCCTTAGTTTCCTCTGAGGGAGGGAGTTGCAGTTGAAAACCTCTAACATTCCTTCCTGCTGTAATCTATCATTAACCTTTCATACACTTATATTTTAATCTCTTTTTATAATTATCTGTACATATATATGCACATATATATATATATATATAATTATCTCCCTTATTATATTGAAAGCTTGATGCAGATCTATTAAAATTAGACTCCTTTTTCCTAGTGGAGAGAAGACATGCAGATAGAGACAGCTTGAGTGATTGATGAATATCTGACTGCAGACCCTGATTCCAAAGGAATTCTACCACTCCCTCATTTTGTCTTATCTGATCTTGAGAATGATGAATTTGTGAAAAGTTCCAGCATCCTTTGTCTACTTCTGTACAAAACTGCCCATACTTTCCATGGTCATGGTATTATTGTCTAGATAGAGGCAATATTCTGGAAGCAATTAAATGTACAACCTCATTTCCTGAGTCTAAACAAAGATAGGGACTCAACTGGTGGCAGTAAAGTGTACATCCTAGTCTCCTTGTTCCTATGGTTCAATAAGTCTAGTGAGATCACTTGTGTAAAACCCTGTCTGTTTTGCTTAAAATTCCAAACCTGACTAGAACAAAGGTTCCTGAGGTCAGGGGCCATCTTATTTATCTTCATATTTCTCCCACTCATTTACAAAGCCTATCACAGCAAATCATTATATATTTTGTTCATTTGTTTTTCAGTTGTATCTGACTCTTTGTGATTCCATTTGGGGTTTCTTGGCAAAGATACTGGAGTGGTAGGACATTTCCTTCTCCAGTTCATTTCACAGATGAGGAAACTGAGGCAAACTGGGTTAAGTGACTTGCCCAGGGTCACACAGCTACTGTCTGAGACCAGATTTGAACTCAGGAAGATGAGTCTTCCTGACTTCAGGCCTTTGTACTTTATCTACTATACCACCTAGCATTACACATAGCAGGTGTTTAAAGTATTGAATGAATGAAATTTCTAATAATGTGAGCTGAAATTCATAGAGTACTTTAAAGTTTTCAAAGCACTTTATATATTATCTCATTTCTTTCTCTCAGCAACTCTGTCAGATATGTGTTATTATTATTATTGTCATTTTTACAAATAAAAGGAAACTAAGAGAAGGTAAGTGAATTGCCCAGGTCACATTACCTAGTACCTAGGGTATTATATGAACTGGGTTTTTCCTGAATCCAAGCCTATTACTCTATCCATTATGTTACCTAGATATTTTGTAATAAGGTAATTTGTCTATTAGATAGAATCATTTAAACCATTCTGGTCAGGTGAAAATTAACCTTATTTAAGAGTCCTCCTAGGCAGGAGATTCTACATTTTCTTTGGGATTCCAATATTCATCAATCACTATTGTCATATTCTTTACATCTAACCTATCTTTGTCCATGTTGTAATTTCTGTATATTTTTTTTCTTGTTTTATCTGCAGTGAAAATGGAGAACAGTTAAGGTATTCACTAGCCTTCCTTTCTCTCTGCTAAATACTTCAATTTTCCTTCCTTTTATTCATAGATGTTATTTTCTATCCCTATAGCCATCTCTGTCTTCCCTCTGAACCTCTCCAAATTCCCTTAAGTTGTGAAATTCGTCTATTATTTCCATTCTAATTTTCAATTCACTATTCAATTCCTAGGTGAAGACCCCCCCCCCCAAAAAAAAAAAAAACAAAAACCCAACCCAAACACAAACCTCTTACTAGGAGGGAAGAGAAAAGGGTGAGGAGGGAAGAGAACCTAGAAAATACGTATTTGATTTGGGAGTAGAAAAATAAGTTGAAAGAAAATGTATGCAAGAATGAAGTGATGAAATTCTTAAACATTTAAAGATCATTTCTTATATCTCAGCTTCTTTTTTTTTTTTTGCCTTTTGGAGGGCAATTTTGGGGTTAAGTAACTTGCCCAAGGTTACACGGCTAGTATTTTTGTGTGGGTGTTAAGTGTCTCAGGCTGGAACCGAACTCGGGTCCTCCCAATTCCAGGGCCAGCGCTTTTACTCACTGCGCCACCTAGTCACCCTTCTCAGCTTCTTTTTAAAAAACAGCTTTCTCTGTCACTAAAAAAAGATTTTAAATGTTTTTAATATTCAAATAATTTAAAGTTATTTTGTATCAATGCTTATTGGAAAAATTTACAAATATTTTGAGTATCTCAGACTATAATTTAAAAAACACATTATGCATCTTTACCTGTCTACGAGTAATGTATCACTTGTCACAATTAAAATATCCAGGTGATCTTCAACTTCCTTGTTTCTATCATTTGTCTGTACTAGACTCATCAGCAAACAGAGTTTTAACATGTTGTAAGTCCCAGGAGGAATGATCTGTGATGCAAAAATGTTGGCTAGTATAGCTGTAAATTTCCAGCATGAGTTTGAAGTCAAGGACAGGAGATGCCTGAAGTTGTCACTAATACCAGAAGGAACTGAAAATAAATATTAACATAACTATTAAATAGTGTTTTAAAACAATAAAAATGTAATATAAGCAATATATTTTAAACTGGTAACAAGTTTTAAATATCATGAAAGATACTCTATTTATTAATTAATTTGTACCAATACTACACAAAATTAGCTGATGTGAAGTTCTAACAAATCCTTTGGTAGAAGGAAAGAATCATTGCTGTGGCTATAGTGACAATTTTATTTCCTGTGGAAAAAATGCAACTTAGTTCAGGATATGAAATTGTATAAGGTATTGGTATTATGTAATTTATCTGAATAGCACCTGCCACTCAAGTTACCATTCCAAAGCTAAATTATAGTGTAGTGATGACGTTGAAGATTATACTAGGATAATTCAAGGTCTTACTGGCAGGTCTTACCAAGCTGAAAGTGCTTTGAATACAGGTTTTGACAATGAATGGTCATGGCTGTTGTTAGAGGACCAGTCTTACAAAGTTTGGGAAAGATCATTCATTACTAGAGGGTTGGCTACTAGGTGAAAAATTATTTTTGCCCATAAAAGCTCTTAACCTGTCTATTAATCCATAAATAAAGGTGTTACAATCTGTATCAATAGAAGAAGGTAAAATCATGCATGCTTGAAGTACTGAAAAGAAATGAGAGGAGAATCATCTAATTTTTTTTCAACTTAAGGAATATAATTCTACATAGAGCCTTACTCTAATGCTTCGAATCCAGTGCTAACGACAGACTGACTTCTACTGTTTTTGAGAACCAAACCAGCTACGTATGGAAAGAGATTCATCACCATAAGTTGGCCACCAGGTGATAAATGCTTTGTGAGAGGCAATCCATTAAATCAAGAAAAATTTTTAAATGGCACTCTGTCAGTCTTGTGTGGCCCCTTTCAGCTTCTACAAGGTAACAATTATGTAGTAGCAGAAAAGGGAAAAGAATATGGGAAGGATCACATATTTTTCAGTCTATAAATATTAATGTACCTTTTGGTACTCTGCAAGATCTTTATCAAATGACCAGTGACTTGACATACAATCTGAAAAATTGAACTACATCAACATCAAGTCTTACAAAAGATGAAACCAGAAGGCAAAAGTAGGTAAATGGACTGTAGCTAAATGAAAAAAAAAATGGTGCACGGGTTTTCCTTGGAAAGGCAAACAAACGAGCTGGAATTTCACTGTCCATCCAAAGTTTTTATGAAATGCATTTTATGAGACACTTGGTCATCTTGTCTTCCGGAAACTCGCAATGATCATGGACAAAAAGAGCAACATGAAGATATCTGTAGATTATGCAAAAATATTACTGCAAAGGATAGAAGACCATAGTAAAACTCTCCAAATCAAATGTCCTAGTTTTGCAAAACTTATTCCAATGATTGTAGATTAGTCTCTCCCACTCATTCCTCAACATTCCTCAACAATAGCAAATGCTGGGCCACTAAAAGATGGAAACAAAATACAACACGCAATTCATACATATTCTGGTGGAGTTTTATTAAAGCATATGGTACCGTATGGATCTCAGAAAGATAGTAAGTACAGAAAATGTGAAAGCTGCCAATACTTCATGGGTCCTTCCAGATGAGGGGTATGTTCTTCCAGGCTTTAGAATTATTGGTCCCATGCCAGTTAGTGACATATTGATAACAAGTACCAGCATAAATGCCAGGGGCCCAGTACAAATCTTTCTTGTTTATGTAATAGTGAATTAGCACATGTGCAGGAAAATTAAGAAAATATTTTTTCCTGTTTTCTCTTTAAAATTTTACAGTTTTTTGCCCATTTTTTAGTGTTTAATTTTTTTTTGGTTTCTCTTTTTATTATTTCATTTTTTATTTGTGTTTTCCTTACAAGCCAGTTGGTATGATTTTGTAGGCTTTTTGGTATTTGTTGATTCATTGAATATTTAAGTATTGCTATTTGCTGTCTTACACCAAATCTTCTACAAATATTGATATTAAGACTAATATGATAAGCATGGAGTTTGCATCACTAGATTACTGGTGACTAGTTGAGAAATGTTGATATGTCAATATTTTTCTTTTAGATCTGTTTAAATAGACTTAGATGGCTTGTCTCATTGTGAGATCCTTATGTATTACAAGTCCATGGGATAAGGTTTGCCTGTGTACCTTAACTACCTTAAGTAATTAATCTATAGTGCTTAATTCCTTTCTGGACATCTTGGTTCATCTTTGGGGATTATTTGATCCTGATTGCTATTTTCTCTCTAAGTCTACTTGTCCTATAATTGGATGAATTTAGAATTCCAAATGGAGTACCCTTCAGTGGCAGGGATGGATTGGGGGAAATTTCAGATGCTTTTTGGAATAAGAACCCAGAGAAAACTTGCCTGTACCTCTAGAGTGATTTCCTGTCTAGGGATCTCTAGAGAAATCTTGCTGTTCCCTGTGTTCTGAGTAGACACTTAGAAAAATTTGTCCAGTCTCCAGTTGGATGTGCTAGGGGAATCAGAAGTTTTTCACCTAGGACAGTTGATTTACATCTGAGGGTGAGGGGTGGACTAGAAGTCTCAATATCTTAGTGAAGAAACCTGCATGCTGTAGGACTGTTACAAGAACTTAACCTTTCCTGAAACCAGAAGCTTGATTTTATTTTTCTTTGGAGTTATTCAATAATAAACCCATTCTCTAACTGAGATTCAGTCATTCTCTTTAGCTGCTTTCTCCTACTGGATCTTTATCCTTAGTTTGATTCCTTTGCTGATGGTATCAGAGAAGGAGATTAGTTTGAAGGCATGGACCTTGTGAGTTTAGAAAAATCAGGAAAATGAGTCATCTGGGCATTCTCTTATCAAGGAATCCAGGAGTGAGTTCATGCTGATTTTGCAGCCAGTCCAGCATTAATGCACTAATGAACAAAGAATGACTTTTGGGATCCAGCTGAGAGAAGGTCTCATCTGGCAGTCATACTGCAACTTGGTGGGACCAGTACTACATAGAAATGTTGCTAAGTCTGAGCTCACTTGCCCCAGAGACCAAGGTGACAAAGGGGAGAATGCGCCCTAGGGGTGGTGGGGAAAATGTTTTTTCTATTATATATTTGAAGTAAATATCCCTTTGCCAAAGCTAATTCATGTTCAGTGGTTAAAAGGAACTAAAGTGATACTCATCTGGTGGTAAATAGTGGGGGAAACACAATGGAGATAGGGCATTAGAGAATCTTTTAAAGTATCCCTAGAATCCTAAAATAGCCAAATCTGGTTATGGGGTAGTGAGGCTTGCTATGTTTATATAGAGAACAATCTCTACTTCTGACAACATTAATAATACAAGTTTCCCTGCATGATAAGCTGTTTAAGATTTGAGAGTGATAACTGGCTAGAGCACTCTTGGATGAACTTATAAGCAGTCTTTCAAAAGTCATGATAGATCATATGAACAGCTCATTTTTGGCACACATTCAACACCCTCAGAAGCCTCAGCTACAGGTGGCTATCTGTGGAAGTAGTAGTGGAGAGGAGGGAATCCATTATAGGCAATTTCTCATAATTAACCTAAGGATGACACACATGTGGTAACCTAGGGAGGCAGTTGTTATCTCAGGTAAGTAGCCTGCCCAGTTCAGATACAATAATTATTCTGAGAATGTTGTTAGAAGAAGCTAATATTACCTTGGTGTGGGAAAGCAGTTATGAAAGTCCAGTAAGATTTCAAAAAGGAAGAAAAGCAAACCTGTTAAACTTTTGACACATGTATTATAAGGTTACAATAGTCTATGCTTCAAAGAAAACTATTAACTCAATATGAAAGCAAAAAGGATTGCAATAAATTACATTTAATTTAAATGTTAATTCAAGAAAGGAATCTCCCAAAATGAAGACTGCACTTGTGGTTTCAGTATGCAATAAGTGATAAATAAATCCAATCACATGAAGGAGTTAGTCCATCAATTAACCTAATGTCTACAGACAAAAATTCATTCAGAAGCTTCTCAAACCATGAAGTAGGTCATAACAATCAATAAAAGGCCTTTTCTTAAAAAAGTCACTGTCAGCATCTACTTTGATTCCTGGAAACTTCAAGTGAAGGTCGGCATAGCAGAGGATGACAAAACTATATTGGAAAATATGGCTCAGGTTTAAGAAATGAAATAAGCCAAAAGATTGAAGATTACTCAGATGTTTCACGTGTGTATATAACAAATACTCTGGTATTCCTCAGAAAATAATTTGGGAAATCCTATGCATCCTCTTTTCATATTTTCATCAGAGATGCACACGTAAATAATTTTTATCACAGTTTTATAAAAATGAGAAAGAGTATGAATGGATTGCTAAATGTACTACATATATAATCAACAAAAAACTAAAAAAAGGAACAGACATTGTGAAACTGATGAAATATCAATTTCAAAAATATTATTATGGTGCTAACAAATATGTAAGACTACTATAGATGCTTTAAGTAGAAGAGACTTTTAAGACTAGCCCAACCTCCTAATTTAAAATATAAGGAACCTGAATTGTGACCTGCCCATGTTTGCACAGGTGGTGAGAAGAGTTGGGGTTCAAGTCTAAGAACATATGATCCTCTGATTACAAATTCAGCAGTCTTTCTACTACACTCTGTTAAGATGTTGATGAAGCACTAAATGTAATGCTCTGATAGTATATGCAGTAACCCCTTGGGAGTCTGCTTCCACAACTCCCACTTGTATTGTTAGTAGGCCACATCCCCAGAGCATGGCTACTCTACCTACTCAACACTCTAAAGGTAATCCTGAGGATTACTGGAGCTTCTAGTACTGTTGCTCATAAACCCCACTAGTGTGTTGCACATTGGTTATCAAACACACTTAATAAGCTTTTGGGAAGGTTATTTACTAAGTAGCTACAGTGAGAAATATCACAGAAACATTCCCCTCCAACTGCACGTATACCATCCCCACGTGTGGACAAGATCCCTGAGGACAGCAGGCTCAGTTAGTGAGCACATGCAGCCTCAGTGTAAACATGTAACTCTTGATCTTAGCCCTTTGTGAAGTCTTTGTACGGTTCCTCTCAGGTGTATCTCTCTGTTGGGCTCTGAGGGTCATGCTTTTCTTTGCTGCATCTTTCTGCTCTTAATACATACGCTGCCATCAACCATTGCTGTTCTGTGGACGTTGCTACAAGCACCGATATGCACTCTAGTTCTCCCCAGTTTTCACAGATCACAAAATTGTCATATGGTTAAGGTTGAGGGAGGAGGGAAACTTGGTCCTTTACCAGTTGTCTTTCCCAGATGTCTTTCACCATTTCCGGATTTGACTACCACTGTACTCACTAGCTCCAAACTAGCTTGCTATTCTTGTACATCGCCCCACTAGGCATGGAAGGAAGGAAACAATTTGTTAGGCACCTACTGTATGCCAGGCACAAAGTTAAGTGCTTTACCAATTTTATGTCATTGGAGCCTCACAAGGTCTTTGTGAGGTAGCTGAGTATTATTTCCATTTTACAGCTGAAGAAACCAAGGCAGAGCTTAAGTGACTTGCCCAAGGTCACACAGCTAGTACGTGTCTAAGGTCATATTTGTACTTATTTTCTTCCTGACTCTAGGGCAGCTAGATGGTTCAATGAATAGAACACTGGGCCTGGAGGCAAGAAGACCTGAGTTCAAATCCAGCCTCAGACACTCACTAGCTATGTGACCCTGGGCAAGTTATTTAATATTTGTTTGCCTTAAATCACTAAAGAAAGAAATGACAAACCTCTCTAGTATCTTTGCCAAGAAAAACCCCATAGACAGTCCATGGAGTCATAATGAATCGGACATAACTGAACAACAGCTTTCTTACTTTATCCACTGCATCATCTACCTATAACATGGCTGATTCTTTTCAACCAATCACCAGATATTCTCTGTGTGACATTATTTGCATTAAGTCCTAGTGATCTTTTCAAGATAATTAAGGACTTATTTATATCCTTTTTACCTGATAGATTAATTCAGCTGAGATATCTGGGCCTCCTGTGATTAACTGTAATAGGAGTAGACCCTCACCCTTACATATATATGATTAATAAAATATTACTGTATACTTAAAAGATATTTTATCAGAAGATATCAAATTACTTTACATATATAAGGCCAAATCCTATTCAATTTGAAAACTCCTCTCCTAGAGTGAAATTTTATGTAAGGGAAAAATTCTTTCAAATCATTCACTATTTAATAAACTACTGTTTCTTTCTGCTGAACCAGTGATAAATATAAATAGAATAAAAGGAGAAAACAATGTGGTATAGTGGACAAAAATCGGCATTTGGAGTCAGAGGAGAAGGGTTCAGATTCTGATTCACTTACAGCCTATAAAACTTGAGGAAAGTCACATATTCTCTGGGGCTCAGTTTTTTAATTTTTAAAAATGAGGAAGTTGCACCAGATGATCTCTAGACTTTTCTGCTCAAACTCCTACTTAATATTTATTTGGCTCATTTGTCTCCAAATAGTGGAGAGGCAATGGCTATTTAAACTGCATTTGTGAAGATACAGAGAAGGCAGAGAATGAAATTGAGAGAGCTACTGTGGTTCAAAATAGCTGGAAATGATTGATGGACTGGCTAGGAGAGGCTAAAGACAAAAGTCACTTATATCAGCATCTACCACAATTAAGCACTTCTGCACTGTAAACCATACCCTATTTCTGGGGTCAGCAAACTATAAAAAGCTCTACAGCCTTTTCTTCTGATGTGTAGCATAAGGAAGAATGCCAAACTTGTACCGATTCTAGAAAGTGGTGAATAGGGTAGCAAATGAATATTCTAGTGGACTGCTAGCAAAGACTCTCACAAATGGTCAGAATGGCATTGACAGGTTGTGTCATTAAAAATATTGCCCTTCATGTAGCAAAAACATCTTTTAGTTCCTCTGTACTTGTTGAATGATTTACTTCACGGATGTGAGATAGCCCAATAAATATTAAGTACTAAGTGTTAACCTGTTTTCTGATCCTATATACTTTTAATGTTCGGAGACTGACTCAGGGCAATTAAGAAACTTAGATTGTGGACAAACTTAAATAGCACTTTAAAAAAATTGTTGTCACTTAATGCCCTCAGCTTTGGAATTATACAGAAAAGCAGTATCTTGTAGATCTCACCTGAGTTGGCCCCATCCTAAGCAACGAATAATATATCTACAAGGACGACTATAGGATTAACCAGATTATGCCTCATTTAAATCCCTCAATCATCTAGAATACTCAAAATTCCAAAGAATAGATTTAGGAAGAGAATCAACACACCACACCTTACTTCCCCATCAGTCATTGCCCTAGAGTCTCTGCAAAACAATTTAATTGGTGAAGCATAACTAACATGAGTCAAAGAGGGCTTTTTTCTGCTTTATAAGGTGAAAGCTGAGAAGCCATTTTGCCATCCTAAAAATTGGGTCTACACGTTCTTCACATGGTCTGAGTCGTCATCTAGCAAAGGGTACTGGAAATTCACAGGTCATATAGGATAACTTCTTATACTGTGTAAGTACTGAGAGTATCTTAGCCTCATATTACTTATGGTTTCTACTTGGTTTTCTCCAAGTATCTTTCTTTTTTTTTTTCTTTTAAGCAATCGGGGTTAAGTAACTTGCTCAAGGTTACACGGCCAGGTGTTTCTGGGTGGGTGCTAAGTGTCTGAGCCCGGGATTCGATCCCCAGGTCTTCTCAACACTGGAGCCGGTGCTCTTATTCGCTGTGCTACCTGGCCGCTCGCAAGTATCTTTCAATAAACTTCACTAGGATATAATAAATTTTACCCATATGGGCTACCTTTCATTCCTTTGGTGTGCTGGCAGGTTTGACTCATAACTATTCATTTAGAGAACACTTGTTACTAAACAGTTAACAGTGTATAAGACAGATTAATGACCTTTCCAGTCTCTGAAAATAAGCATTAGACCTGGTACAACTTGTCATTTTTGGCACACAAGCTATAGGTTGTTGACCCATGCCTTAGTTACTTGAAGCATCTCTGAAAATTTCTACTGAATTTATGAAATAGCTTACTCTTTTTTTTTTTTTTTGTAAATGGTTCATAGGTTACATTTAAGAGAAAGAACATAGAAATTGATCTTTGCAGTTGCAATCATTTGACTGAATTCAACTGTTATCTTTCAAGGCAAAGTTATAGTGTGTATGTGGATGTGTATTTATAGTTAATATTTATTGACTAAACAAAAGATCTTGATGAGGTTGGCTGAGTTAGTTCCCCAGATGTGGCTATGAGGACTGGGTTGGTAATAGGACTGGTGGTCCGGAAGGTGCTACAACTCCCAGGGCTCCTGTGCCTATCTGATTATTTGTTGAAACCCCAAGTGGTTAATGCTCCTCCCTCAATTACTCTGTGTGTGTGTGTGTGTGTGTGTGTGTGTAAATAATAGGTGTCTTGGTAGTCCTCTCAGAAGTTACCAACCATCAATACTGTTCTGATTATTGGATGACTTCTCTTCTGGTGGTTCCTAAACATTCATATTCATTGTTTATAATAAAGAGTTACTTCTTTCACAGAGGGTCCATCTCTGCTAAGAAATGTAGTATAATACAGTAGAAAAGATATGGGTACTGGGTCAGAGGATTTGGGTTCAAATTTCACCTCTGATGCTTACTTTACCTATGAGTCTTTGGGTAAATTACTTAATCTCCCGGGTCTTTCTGTTTCCTCATTTATAAAATGAAGGATTAGACAAGTTGGCCTCTGAAGTTCCTTCAAGCTTTAAAACTATGATCCTATGACTTAAAGAGACTTTTATCTATAGCTTCAAATGTTCAGTGGTTATTCTTGTTACATTCATCAGTCTTCCAATCTCTTCACACTAGATAGGATTCCCTTTTGTCTATTCAGATTATTTTTCTTTTTCTTATATTTTCCCTATCCTTTTAAAATTTTTAAAAATTAGTTTTAATTGATATTTTGTTTTTTAAATCACCATAATTTCCCCAACATCTCTTTCCCTCCCCCTCTCAGTAAGCCTTCTCATATAATAAATATTTTTAAAGATAAAAATAGAAATTGATCAGTATAACTGATCAGTACATCAAAAGAAGTCTGAAAATACATGTCATGTACATCACTTGTAGATCCCTTACAGCTGCAAAGAGTGGGGAGGGGTTGCCTTTATATCTCTTCTTTCAACCCTTGCTTGTTCTTTGTAATTTTGCAACTTTGCATTTTTTTTTGTGGTTGTTCTTTCCAGTAACATTGTTGTAGTCGTTATGTATATTATTTTCTTGACTCTGCTTATTTCACTTATTTTAGTTTATGTACATCTTGATATATTTACCTGTATTCATCACATTCCTATTTTTTTTTTTACAACATAGTAACATTCAATTACATTCATGAACCATAATTTGTTTGGCCATTCCCCGATCAATGGGTATCAACTCTGTATCCAGTTCTTTGCTGCCCCAGAAAAGTACTGTTGTTAATATATTAGTACACACAGAGCCTTTTTGTCAATGACCTCTTTGGGGTATATGCTTAGGAGTGGAATTCCTGGGTCAAAGGGTATAGGCATTTTAGTCACTTTATTTTAGTAATTCCTAAATGTTTTCCAAAATAGTTGGGCTTATTGATAGCTCTACCAACAATGCATTAGTGTGCTTATCTTCTGACAACCTCTCCAATATTGATTATTCCCATCTTCTGTCATCTTTGCCAACTTGTAGGGTATGAAGTAAATTCTCAGGATTGTTTTGATTGGTATGCCTCTTATTATTAGTGATCCAGAGCATTTCTATATTCTTTTAAGTAATGTTTCATTCTCACTAGTAATCTGGAGAATAGAGAGGTGCTTTCTTCAGCTGTTAGCTTTTCCTTTAGGAGGAAACATTCATTTGCAACTTTAATTGTCATTGTTAAGAAGCACATAAAATACTCTCCTCAAGTCAGCAAAATTCCCTTTGCCCATGCTTGGTAGAACAAGACTCTCAGATCTATGTTGTCCTCTGGGTAGTTCTCTGCTGTGGACAAGTGCCTGTTCACCTACTTTCTGCTTTGAAGGACTTTGCAGTTAAAGCTTCGTAGTGCAGGTGCTTGGCACATAGAAAGTACTTAATAAATGCTAGTTGATTGATGCTAGTTGATCCCTAGTGACATTTGCCTTGTGACATGCTATTTCATTCAGCTACCTTTGATTGAAAATCAGATTCTTGCCAAGGTCTAATGTAAAAAGAAGCTCCTCTCAGTTGTGTTCTGCCAGAGGTTTTAAGCAGACATTGCTCCTTGGAGGAAGTGATGATATATTATAATTCATGTTGATGAAGTTTTATTATATTATTTTAGCTCCTTTAATACTTTTTTTTGGGGGGGGGAGAAGGGAAGGCAGGGCAATTGGGTTAAGTGACTTTACTTAAACCTAATTTGTTACCTTTTCTTCCAGCTGGATTTCAGATTCCATCTTGTTGCTTCTCTAACCTAGAGTCCATCCTTTGTTCGGTTATCTGAAGCAAGATACTTATCTTACTTCTGATTTGTGCTGCAGAATGGCAAATGCCCCATACAAGTTTTGGGGCTTCTACAGGGAGGGCAGAGAATTCCATTAGAATATTAGCTCCAGGAAAATGAGGCCAGAGACTGTTTTTTGTTTTACATTTTTTTTTTTATTAAGAACTTGACAAACCCCAACAAACATTCATATTTCACTCTAAGAAGAACAAAAAGAGTATTATATAAGAAATTGTGAACTTCTCTTTTACAGTTTGTTTTAAAAGAAAATTAATATTAAATTTAAAACCAAGTAACAAAATCCTGTTTTTCTTTAGCTCCCTGCTGAACTTCTTGCTCTATTATGTATATTTTTAAAATGTTCCATTGATGTTCTTTTCTTTTCTGCATCACTATAACTACCCACCAAGTACTTTCACAACCATCCCTACCACACTCTCTTAAGTCCTCCTTTCTAACAAATATAATCAAATTAAATAAATTCACATATTAGCTGTCTGATACATTTATGTATCAATCTGCACTTCTAGACTATCATTTGTCAAAAAGGAGGGGATGTTTTTTTATTTTGATTTTGTATCTCCATACTTAGAACAGTGCTTTGCATTTAGTAGGTGCTTAATAAATGCTGGTTGAATTGGATGGAATTAGAAAATGTCTGTTAAAGAGTAATGAGGTTTTGCAGTGTTTCTGTGATTCACCTAGACAGTCTCCTGAAAAGATAAATTCTCCTCTTCCCTCCCTGATTTTTTCTAACCCATTTTGGTAAAACAAAGAAAAAAGTATAACAAGATATTTTAAAATTCTATTGGCAAGGTTTATAAAGTAAATTTTTTAATAAGTATACTTTTTTGCTCCTTGGAGGAAGATGATATATTATAATTCATATGTTGATGAAGTTTTATCATATTATTTTAGTTCCTTTAATACTTTTTTTTGGGGGGGGGAGGAGGGAAGGCAGGGCAATTGGGGTTAAGTGACTTGCCCAAGGTCACACAGCTAGTAAATGTTAAGTGTCTGAGGCCGGATTTGAACTGAGGTCCTCCTGACTTCAGGGCCAGTGCTCTATTCACTGTGCCACCTCGCTTCCCCTCCTTTAATACTTTAATACATGATTTAATCTGTGTAGAGTACCCATTCTTCTTATTCCAAACCTATTTCCTAAATCCATAGATCTTCTAAAAGCATAGAGATTTTGCAGGTTGCAACCCTTGTACACTTTAATAGGCTGTCCTCATGAGTTTTTGTTGCCAAAAATGAATCACCTGGTGACCCTCTGCTGATAAATCTCCCTGATTTAATTAGACTGGTCCTTCGAGAAGAATTACAGAATCTCTGGCCAAGACTGTACGGGGAGCCTTCTCAGCTTGGCAAGGCCTATCACATCTTGTGCTCTGTCAGAATTTCTATCGAGAATATTACTTCTATGCCATGATGTAGTCTTAGAATACAACTTTAATGCCTTTACCATAGTAAAAATTCAATAAGTACTTATTGATGGAAATATTTTAAAAATTTATAACAATGATATTTTCCTTACCTTTTGGATTGTACAAATTTATGCTGTTGGCCTCTATACAAACAATAGCTTGTGAAGAGTTTTTAACACAAGTTGGAATTCCAACAACTATATATTCACTTCCTATTTTGATTTTATTGCTTAATTCATCTAAAATTATGAATAAATAAGAAAAGATTTATTCATTAAATGAACTTTGTAAATACCAATTTACAGTGAATTAGCTATGAAGAATGATGATTTTATTTATTTTACTATCTATAAATGAGAGAAAATTTTTTAAAAGTTTACTAATAAACTTTAGTACTTATTTATACTGATGCACTAATTTGAAGGAACAAATAATGAATATTCAGTAAAACTCTAATTGAGAAGGATAAAAAAGTGAAATAATTACTCTGATTCTTCATTCCACAAGAAGTTTGGATGGTTATAAAACTACAGAACAAAGCCCAATGAAGGTTTACAAGTAAAGAATTCAATTTTAAGAAAACTTAAATTTACAAGTTTTTTAAAAATAGAAATACCAAGTAGTATAAGAACTTTTAAGCAACTTACTTATTTGTTTTATGGTGATTTTTTTTTAAGTTCAAAATAAGCTTACTGACCTCTTAGGAAAACCGAAAGAGATTGAAATCTCATTGGCTGATTGTTGGGACGTCCTTGAAAAGCAGTAAGTGACTTTGCTGTAATTATTTCAGCTATCTGTTTATCTTAACACAAAGAACATAGTTATTTTTGGAATATATTTCAAACTTAATTTTGACACCAACAAGTTTAAAATCATGAAATATATTTTAAATATTATTATTGAAAATTTTAAAATTATATTTTTACCACCAAGTACTCTAAACTTCCTGTCTTCTAGAAGTGGGGAGGTACACAGATTACACGAGAAATCATTTCTCACTGTTGTAGATTCTGTGGCACCAGGCACATGCACTCTTATATACTGAAATCCTGAAATACAACACAAATTAAATCTTTTTTCAGGGTTAGCCATTTATCTATAATCATTCAAAATTTATATTAAATTTGCCCTGTTGCATGTGGGGAGCTGACAGGTCATAGAAAGATATTCTTATCCTAGCTGTAGAAGATTAAACAAGACAAAGTAAAACTATTATTTTTATTTTAATTACCTAAAGTTTTAGTGTAGCACAGAGGTTTACTATTTTGCTTTCTATTCACTAGTTTATTACTGAGGCCTGTTTCCTCTTTGGAGTCTAGGCAGGTATATAGGAAGGAAGATCTTCAGCTTTCAAATTTCCAATATTCTTTCCTCTAAGATTAACCAGTGAGGGTACTGAGAGAGAAAAGGCTTTAAAAAAGAGTTTGTTGTTTTTGACCCAGCAACCTTTCTGGGTGCTCTAGTCTAGACCACACTTCTCTATTGTCGAGCATGATTTATTTGTCCGTAGGACACACATTCAGTGCTTTTCGAGGAAATGGAAGATTAAAAAAAGTTAGTGACTTGCTTATGGTCACAGGGGTCTCACTACTTGTGTGACCCAGGTCTCCTGACTTTAGATTCAGCACTTCTATTTTATTGTAAAATATCGCTCCTCCACATAACATGATCTGAACTTAACCTAGACGGTTATGTAGGCGGCTCTTAGCTCCTGATTTTGAGTACTTTACCTTTGGAAAGAGGGCACGTTTCATCTGAACAAAGGAATCTTGCACCTTGCGTATATTTAGTTACTGTTGTCATTGCAATCATTACTCCTTGTACCACGTAAAACCTCTGAGAGAGGTGATCAAATGGAAACTCACAAAGGTCAAGCTCATAACTTGGCAGAAGAGGCAAATGTGTTAATTTCAGCACTATATTAATCTAATGAAAGAATGAAAACTATATTAATAAAACTGTATATTAAAATATATTTGAATTAAAATGTTAAGATAGCAGAAAACATAATATATATAATTGTAAAATATTACACTGAGCTTTAAGAAAAATAGGGATTTTAACAAAATTTGAAAACGGGAAAACATTTTTGTAAGTACTATTTTAAAACTATTGTATTTTAGCCTTGTTTCTGTTAAATATTAAAAAAAAACTTACTTGAGTTTCAGTCTGTAACTGATCAATTAAGGAAAGAGTTTTAACAGCAACAAAACAAACCTGCAATTGAAAAAAACAAAATTTTTACAAAGAAAAAAATTGATCCAACAAAAATTATCTTTAACTTACTGATTGAAAAAGTTGAGCAGCTTTCAAAGGTTCGTGTAAAATTTGATTTCCAAGAACTGCATCCAATTCGACAATGTCAGATGGATTTATTGAAATACTGAACCTATATACAGCATAACTTTGCTTTGAATCTGTAAATAAACATCAATTTAATAGTCATCATCATAATCGCAAAGTGTATTTTGAAGTATTCAGTCTAAAATCATTAAAAATTTTGATGAATATACCATTATAGTGCTTGCAGTCATCTATAAATTTCTGAAGGCCTCCACTCCTGTCAAGGTAGATAAGGGCTGCCTCTTTCAGCTTTAGGTTAGACATTCTTAGTCTGATTTTTCTCTTATCAAAAAGAGGAAATGAATAACGACAGAAAGAGCTAGAAACCCTGTAATAAAATCACAGATTGCCTAGTTGACAACAGTTTACGAGAATACCTTTTTAATTTTTTTTTTTTTTTTGCTTTTTGGAGGGGGGAGGGCAGAGCAATTGGGGTTAAGCGACTTGCCCAAGGTCACACAGCTGAGTGTCTGAGGCTCAGATTCTCCTGACTCTAGGGCCGGTGCTCTACTCATTGAGAATACCTTTTTAAACCAGAAGTCAAATAGCTGTACAAACCACTTCTACCTAGAAAACATCTTGTTTTCTTCCCGAATTGAAATATAAAACAATGTTTTCATGAGATCACGCTCTGGGAGGGGTCTTGGAGGTTATCTGGTCGAACACCCTCATTTAAGGGATGAGTGAGGTCTGACTCCCTGATGCTCAGAGGGGGTGAGGCCGCCTCTCCTCATTCTCCCCCCTTTTCCCCCCCAAGCATTGGAGCAGGATTTGAAGTTGGCTTCTGACGGTCAGCCAACATCAGGAACCAAGGAGGCCTCGGCCTAGATTTGGGGCAATCACTGCAAGGGTTATTTAAACATGTTTTTAATTATATAGGTTGCAGGGGTTAATTAGAAGGAAAGTGACGTGGTCTGTCTCTTTTTTTTTTCTGTGGAATATAGAAAATGATGTGCGAAGGTTCGGAATCTTTGTGGAAAATACTAAAGAAAAACCGAGGAGAATGGAAATTAAAATGTTGGCAATGTGATCGAACCCGCAGCTTACACACTACACCTGGAACGGCGGACAATCTCTGACTAGATCTTTTCCTCGCGTCAGCCCCAGAGAATTAAAAAAAAAAAAAGTACCCCTGACTGACAGCCAATAGCGCAGCCCCTGCCCGCTCCTCTCCCAGCGCTCCCCGCGGCCGCGGCGGCCGTTGGATCGAGCGCGAGCCCGGCCGGAGACTCCGCCCCACCCCCACCCCCACCCCCGGCCTGGCTCGGACGCGCGCCCCGCGCTGAGGCGGCTGTCTCGTGCCGTCGGGAGCGCGGGCCCGCGCTGCCGGTCACTTCACCTTGTTCTCTACGCTTCGCCTCCCCTTGGGAGCAGATCTTTGGGGTAGCTGGGCGGGGTTTGGGGGGCGGAGGGACTCCTTCGAGGGCCTGGATCACTCCAGACCTAGGCTTTAGAGCAGAATCGGAGAGGCACCAGCTCAGAGAGTGGGAGGCGGCCGCAGGCCACCGTGACCCCATCCTGCCTTGGTGGGACGGCCCGAAAACGGCCGTTTTTCCTCAGGTCAAATCCACGTTGCCACAAAGCCCGGAAAAGAAAATTTCCCCGGCATACAGACAAAGCCCTTTTCTCACCCCAGTTTCTGTGGTGCTGACTTTTGTTGTGAGTGACTGAGCCATTGGCCGGGCCGCGGGGGGGGGGGGGGGGGGGGGGGGCGGGGCCTGGAAATCCGGGTCCTGATTCGCCCTGGGTCTGAGCCTCCTCCCACTGCCTTGAGCAAGACCTGGGTCACTTCACACCGGGCTTAATTCACCAGCCTTTCAAGATGACTTCTGCCCATTCTAATCTCGTTTTATTACCAAACTCAGTCCAGAAACAGTTTCCCCATGTTCTATTAAATCCAATCCAAACTCTCCCGTGGCTAGTTTTCGAGGCCCTTGTGACCTTGCTACACTACACCCTCGCTAACCCCACTTTCTACAAATTTACACTCCAGCCCTGCTGTTTTCAGAAATGAATAAACATATTTACTGCTTGCTTTTTTCATTACTGCTCCCCAGCCTCCCACCTCTGGACAGCCGAACCAATCCACCTAGCTCAAGCCTCAACCTGAGGCCTTGCCTCTCTACTTTGGCTCTGTTTTCTCCTTTCATGAACAATTTTACCGTATAATTTATTATTTAACCATTTTATAAGCATTTTGCATGTTTAAACTTGTTTTATAAACTAAACTCAAGGCTCCCCAAGAGCAATTGCTTCTTCTACTTCATCTCCCACAAGGTCTAAAAATTTCTGGGTGCATTTAATCTGACCTATGGTATGAAGGCTGTCTTTGTCATATATATTTGCTATGTTAGATTACTCCAGAAGAGTGTCAGGGGTGGGGAACCTTTGGCCTCCAGACCACATGTAGCCCTCTAGGTCCTCAAGTGGGGCCCTTTGACTGAATCCAAACTTCACAAAACAAATCCCCTTAATGAAAGGATTTGTTCTTTAAAACTTGGACTCAGTCAAAAAAAGTTCGTACCCAAAAGAAAACACAAATTAAAGAGTAAGGAATAGAGAGCCCAGTGCTCCACTACCATCTGTGATATCATAAACACAAGGAATATTCTCTGCACATGGACCCACTCTGGTAAACATGTGGGAAGACATGAATAAGAATCTCATAGGATAGGCAGGTTTGGATAGGGTGGGATCTACACTTTGGAGGAAACTTTTACATTGATGAGTTCATGTCCATTTGAATATTCAATGTGCCCAGTAACACTTTGATATTCAGTAAACATTTTGCTATAAATGCACATAAAAGCATTTGTTTCTTGCAAATATGTTGCTGTCTTCTCACACAGTAGCATATTCTTTTATAATACATATTTATGGGGGCTCACTTTGAGAAGGGTTGTGTCATTTGACCAGATGGAGACTTTGGGCAGCCATTGAGAGCCCCCCAGCTTTGAAAACCCAGATGTTGATGCATCCCTCTCTGGTAACTGACTAGTCATCTTTCTGTTCCTCAAAATTTTCTACAAAACATTTAATATACATGTGTCCTCAAAGAATGTAATGGAATTCTCAACATCATCAGTTACCAAAATAAAGGAAGAATGCAAAAAAGATACTCAGAAGGCACTGTGCTAAGTACTGGCAATAAAAATAGAGGCCAAAGACATCTCTGCCCTCAAGGAGCTTACAATCTAATGGAGGAGACAACTTGCAAATGGAATGTACAAACAAGATATATACAGCTCTGAGTGATGAGGAAATACTGGCTCAATCCATTATTTTTCTTTTTGCTGGCTATGAAACCACCAGCTTTGCCCTTTCCTGCCTTGCTTATAACTTGGTCACGCCCTGAAATCTAGCAGTCTATGAGAGGAGACAGATGTCACTCTGCCCAACAAGATGAGTGTGCAGTGTGAAAAGAATGAGAATGAAACACTAATGCACTGCTATAAAGCTGTTTTCAAGCATCATATTACTAGTTATCAGGACTGGGGCACAGAGAAAAGCCAAACATAGAGTGCTTTACTTGGGCTTTATCTCCTATATACAAAAAAACCCTAAAGTCTAATCAGACTGAAATGGCACATAGTACTATTTGATTGGGCTAATTTTTCCTGTAGATAAATTTTAATAAGGCACAGTGGATAGAGGGTGAACCTTAAAAATTACTTAATGCTAAGGGGCATTTCATACCTCTAGACCAATGTTATGTACTTAAAGTGGTTTTACTAGTGAACTGATCTGTATATCTTAACCAAGTAGCGGTAAATTATTAGAAGGTTTGTTTACAAACTATCTCACCTTCCAAAAGAGTGAGAATTCTGCTCTAAAGCAAGTGGCAAGAATTTGGATTCTAAGAATACTGCTCTACATGTCATAGCTACTCCTAAATGACATGTACGAAGAACTGAATGAGCAGATTTAAGAGTTGTATGACTTAACATCTGAGTAAGGGTATTTGTAGTACTAAATATAAACCACTTATTACTTTGCTCTAATCTGAATTATCATATTGTATATGATCTACAGAAGAATAATATTAAAAATACTTTCATATAATTATGAAAAAGTTTTCCAATCCAAAAAGTGCAAACTTCTCAAGCAACCATAAAAACATCTTATCGGGGTCCTAGGACAAAAATGAAGATCTTACATTTAGATGTTTTTTCCTTAAATTTACTCACTGACTAGTAACAATCTAATTATTTTTCTAAGAAAGAGCATTTTGAAATTATGTAGGCATAATAATGGGCACCTAGGTGGCGGAGTGGATAGAATGCTGGGCCTGGAGTCAAGAAGACTCATCTTCAGGAGTTCAAATCTGGCCTCACTTACTAGTTGTGTAACCCTGGGCAAGTCACTTAACTCTGTCTCAGGTCCTCATCTGTAAAATGAGCTTGAAAAGGAAATGACAAACCACAGTAAAGGTAATGGGAATCTGAAGATCTTCCCTGCCCCTTGATAGGCTTAGGTGAATCTGAGAACCTCCCCTGATTTGAAAATATACTCTGCCCTCTAATAGGCTGAATGTGGTCACATGGAACCGGTGGCGGGCGGCTTGTTTTTCAGGAATGTCCACACCTTGTTACTTTGTGATTGGGCAGTAGGTCAAGAGGTTTGTAATTCTCTGGTCCAGGAGAAGGCTATATATACCCTGATGTGAGGTTTTGCTCTGGGGCTCACTTTGGGAAGTTACATGATTTGGCCAGATGAGACTCTGGGTAGCCGTTAGCCCCCTGGCTTTGAAAACCCAGATGTTGGCGCTTTTCTCTCTGGGAACTAACTAGGTATGGATGTAATGGTCAGATAGATGGAAGCCCTTTCTGATGAACTGTGTTATTTTCTGTTGTAATTTCTGTTTGTATTATCTGAAGTTCAGGGTGCTGACTTTTCCCCCTGAACTAGGTAAATGATATATTTTTGATTGATTACAGTAAGATTGTTAACCCATTTGGAGTTGCTTTCCTTTAGAAAAGCAGATCTAAGAACCTGTGTTGGCAGCCACCCTGGGTATGCTAGGGTGCTTGCTGCTACAACTACCTACGTTATCTTTGGCAAGAAACCTTGAATGGGGTCACGAAAAATCAAACACCGACTAAACTACAACAAAAGGCATATTTATATTTAGTTTGAGTTAACAACAGGTCACAGGATTAATAATTACTTTATTTTGTTTTATATTACACATTAAGTGTATTACTTGTAATCTGAGAAACATTTAGAATTCTACCTTTTATTACTTTCTCTTAGAAATACATAATATTGCACTTTCATTTTGGGCAGTTTAGTTTTAAAAGGGTGGCCAAATCAAAACAAATTCTGCAAAATGTTGCAGTTTTCATTTTGATCTACAATAAACAAAAAGTTTCTGTGTAAAAGCAGAATTTACAGTAGTGCCAAACAAAACAAATATTTACAGACAGTGTAGTTACTAAATTATTACTTGTATAGGAAGATACAGTGTTTGAAAGCAATTAGTTTCAAGGAGTATTTATACCATTACTTTGAATGAAACTTTTTTCTCCTTTTAATTCCGCAAAGCATCTTTTTATAACAAATGTTAAGTATTTTTGTGATTACTGTTTCAAAGAAAAAAATTGGAAAAAATGTTCACTCAAAGAATCTGAACTGGTATGCTAAGTCAGCCTTTTTATAAATTACATTTCTCATATACTTTGAAGAACTGTTTGCAAGATTTTAAAAAAAGAGTTCTTCCCAACTGATAATTAAGACTCCACGCTTCCAACCAGTATCTTCTAGTTCTTTTGGATTTGTAGTCAGTTTGCGCTAGAATCTTAAGTGATCTAAAGTCAGCATGCCATGGGATGAAGATTAAATTTCTTGTACTCTTCTAAAATAAATGGTCAAATTTAGCATGTGTTTTTCATAACTGCTAAGTTGTATTTGATTATTTTACTCAAAATGCTTTTGGAATCAATCCAGTAATCTACAGAGAAAGTATGCATATTTGAGACAATTTTTGAAATTTCTAATTAGATGAGTATTCTAACAAACTTAATACTCTTATGTAACTCCTAATTAAAACAATGGTTTTGAAAAAAGTTATTTACATATTTTCAAAGCAAATGCTAAGGTTCAGAATGAATTCATACCATATTAAATGAAAAATTAACAACCTGAAAACAGAGAACATACCATTTTAAATGCATGATACAGTGCATAGAAAAAGGAATGTTTCAGTAACACATGCACAAAATCCACAATACTTGACTGTCCATTAAATCTTTGTAATGCTAAAGAAATGCGAAGTTTATTTTCTGCTTCTTTCATGGAAAAAAAAATCATAGGCTAATTTGAACTCCAATGTTTTGTTAAAGACAAGGTATTTTCTGTGTTTTTTAATCCTTAAAGATCTGTAGAACGAAAGGTCATCAAAACTATAAACCAACATGTTTTGTTAACTATGCACTTTCATTTTAATACTGTCAAGTACTTCAGATTTCAAAGTGATTTAATACAGCAACATGTTATTTCTTTTCCAACAACAACAAATACAAAAAGGTGTAAATAATTGCATAGTTGTGACATAACACTAAAAATCACAATAGGGATGATGGACTGAATTGAAAAGCAATATACTGAATTGTTCTAGGTGTTGAAAACAGCTAATCTTGGATACATACTAGTGTAAACCTATAAGGAAAAACAACAGTACACAGCAAACATTTTTGCTTAAAAACAGGTCAATGTAAAGAATAGTTTGTAAAGTATTTCTTTAAAAATAATCTTAATAAGCAGGAGTAACAAAGTTTAAATTCAACTTTCTGAAATGCCCTATTTTTTTTTCATGTACAGCAGAAAAAAGTTTTCAAAGATTCCAACTTTACATATAAAAATGAGGCACTAGTTGAGACACATTTTGGGATACTTTCCCATATAGAAAAATTTCACTTTGATCCTTAGGTTTGTATTTCCTTGGTGTTTTCTGAATGTTGTCTCTCTTATAAAAACAAATCTTCAGAAGGAGGTGCATAAGAGAAACCAACAAATGCATCATCTGCCTCCAAAACACTGGCATTCACTATAGAATAGTCAGAAGATATACAAACAGAATATGGAACCATTTCTTCTGTAAAGGCTGCATCAAAGTTCCTGATATCATCTGGTCCAACCTAAAATATTAAAAAAGATACTGTTATTTATTTAATCTTCACTTGCTGGTCACTTCATTAGACATCTCACATGTATTTGTAAATTACTTCTTTATAAATGAATGCCTCTGAAAGTTGTCCTGCTCTTCTCTTCTTTCAGTTGCCACACTTTCTTCTTTTCCTGTATTATCTTTTCTCTAGTCTACTTTTTGTATTTTATTTTGACACCTTATCTGTTTTGAATGGCAACACATACTAGAATTCAGGGTCCTGACACAGGAGCAACAAGCATAGTAGTTTTCTGTACCAATTTAACTAGGTGTTGACCATAATACTTAATGTATGAGATATGACAAAGTGCACTGATGAAAGCTGAAACTCCTATTTTTGTTAATGAAATTGGATATTTTCATCCTTAGGCAGCTGAAAAAGTAGGTGAGGAGGGAGAAGCATAGTGTGATAAATCTTACTGATAACTATGGAAAGAAAACTGTTTATTATAATAATGAAAGCAATGGGGGACAAAAAAGTATATCATCAATGCTCTCCTTGGAGTTAAACCAGAAAAGGAAATAAAAAGATTTCTTCATTAAAATTGGGATAAGAAGATAATTAGATCATCATTATCAAGTTTAATCCTACAGGTACAAACACAGATTAAAACAGTTATACTGACGATTTTCACAACTGACAATAGATGGCAATGTGTTACTTCTTTTTCTCTCATAAAATAATAGTCTTGGCCTCTTTAGATTAGATCTCTTTATCAAACAAATGCCTAAAGACCAATAATAATAATGACGATAAAAACATTTATATACTACTGTCTACTATGTGCCAGGCAATTGGCTAAAGGAATATGATCTAATTTGATCTTCACAACAACTCTGGGATAGATCCTGATTCTTTACCTAAATTATCTCCAAACCAACCTAGGATTTGCAGTAGGAATAATAATCTAACATCCACCCCCTGTTCTTCTTGGGGACAGCTAGGTAACACAATGAAGAGAGCTGGAAATGGAATGAAGAAGACCTGATTTCACATCTGTCCTCAGACACTTATTAGCTGTGTGATTCACTTAATGTTTGCCTTTTTTTCTTCAACTGTAAAATGAGATTAATAATAGTACTTACCTCAAAGGATTCTTGTGAGGACCAAACAAGATAATATTTGCAAAGTAATATTTGCACAGTGCAAGGCACATATAGTAGGCATTACATAATGACTAATTCCCTTCTATGCCTTCTCCCTTCTGCTTTTTCGACCTCTCTCCACATTTCATCCCCCTCCACCACCACCCTCAATCCTCCATCATGAAATCTCAGGCAAATAAAAGCCAGTTCTAAGATTTAAAGATGGCTTTCTGATAAAAGTGAAACCTGACTTTCCAAACCTGGCAACAGAAGTTTTTATGGATCAAAAAATATGAAAAAAGATTTTTAAAAATTGGATGCTTTTTACTCTCTAATCTCTTCATGAACAACAAAACCATGTTTTTATTACACAAACTTTTACTCATTTTAAGGGTTGTAGTTTTTTAGGGAGCAGTATCAATAAATGATTTGCTCTTCATTCCCTCTCTGCTAAACTAGCTGATTCTTCCGGTTTTTACTTATTCTGATCTTTACATTATAATGTTCCCCATTTCCAGACTCCAAATTCCATGATGATCACTAACTTCCAGACTTGCCACCATCCTAAGCCTATATCCATGTCTCTATATCCTCCTTACTGGATGGTATAAGACTTGAGTGAGGATGTAATATTTTTATTTTAAATGATACAAAGAAAGAACTTAGCTCTCCCAACATAAGTTCCAGAAAAGCCAATGATATTTTTGTTTGGTGGTTTGTCAGATTTTTTTTTTTGAGGGGGAAGCTCAACTTATAATTTCAACAAGGGACCTAAGATCAGATTATTCTGTTATCTGTTAATCTTCCTTCTTCTCTATTAAATTCCATCTAGTTTGTTTTGGTTCATTGTTCTAAGCCAGTCAAGATCTTCTTGAATCTTTTCTGGCATATCGTACCCTCCCAGAAGTGGGTCATCTACAAATCTGCTAAGTTTGCTAGCTATGTACAAGATATTCCAATTCCTGAATTTTTACTGGCTGTCTCATGCCTAGCATTTTCTTTCTCATCTCTATTTCCTTTAAGTCCCAGTTAAAATCCCTTCTTTTACAAAGAAGCCTTTCTTGATCCCCCTTAATACTAGGTGCCTTCCCTTTCTTATTTCCAATTTAGCATACATACATATGTATTAACATATTTTGTTGGCATGCTGTCTCTCCTACTGGCCTGCGAACTTTTTGAGAGCAGACCTTTTTTTTTTTTTTTTTAACTTTCTTTGTGTCCCCAGCACTTAGCACAGTGCTTGGCGCACAGCAGGCACTTAATAAATATTTGATGACATAATCAAAATAACGGATACAAATACTGAAGAGCACAGGGCAAAGCACAGACCTCTAAGCTGACATAAAAACAATTGATGATTGCCTTTGGATCATTAAACCTCTACTTACTCAGGTACTATCATATAGCCCACATCTATCTTGGTCATAGAATGGATATCAAAGACTTAAATGCTTTGCTAAAATCTAAGTAAACCTCTATCTACAAAATTCCTTTGATCTATCAGCCTACCAACTCTGCTAAAAAAAAAAAAAGCAATTAGATCAGTTTGGTGTGAGCTGTTCCTGTTGAAGCCATGCTGGGGTTTTGTTAGCCTTGCTTCCTTTTCTGGTGTTCATCAAGAAATTCTTTAATGATACATGACAGAATTTTGCCAGGGATCCAAGTCAAGCTCACTGGTCTATAATTTTCAGCGTTCTTTTCTGTTTTGGAAAATTAAAACCTTTTTTTCACCCTCAAAGCATTTTTACTTTTTCTCTATAATTTTTTTTATTATAGCTCATGGATATGGAACTGAATAGGACCTTTGGAAATTCTGTAGTCCAAATCCCTCATTTTTACCAATGTAGAAATTGATTCACATAAAGATGAAGTGACATGTCCAATGTCACATGGGTAACAAATCTGACTCCAGATCCAATATCCTTTTTATTTTCAAATACCACAGACAGGACATCTAAAGGCATTCGTATTATATATCTCTACTTTTCTTGGTTATCATCTTTTGATAAACCATTTTTTCTGTCCTTTGCAGTCTAAAAGCCATTTTGCTCCTTCTATAGTCTGGTATAGTTCCATTAAGGTACCTCATATACTTAAAAGGACTCAGTTTTCTTTCTTGTTCTAGAGTAACACTAATGACACTTCAAATATACAGAACACAACATACAGAAAATTGTTTTTAGTGTAAAAGAGTTAAAAGTCGAAGAGGCAGTGAGAGAACTAGCTTCAGAATCCAAAGCCTCAGGTTCAGGCTCTGCCTCTGACACACCCTAGCTTTGTAATTCTAAGCCAAATTGGTGCAGCAGGAAACTCTGAGACCATCACTTTTGGAGAAGGTGCTGATCTGCATCAGCAGAGGAAGTTCCTCATTGGGAGTGCCCCATAATAAGGAAATCAAAGGTCTGATTAAAAAAGAAAAATAAACCAGGAGGGGTCCAGGGTTAATTAACACAGTGACTCACTGACTCACTGATAAGTTAAACATGGAAAATAAATATTGGAAAATGTATTTAAAGCAGAGAGGTCCAACAGGATTTTTATGTGTGCCAGTCTTTTATGGTTTGGTTACCATATTATATATAGTCACATGCGTGGAGCTAGGGACACAGGCATTCTCTTTAAACCGAATAATAATAAAAGAGAGGGAAGAGAGAAGGCAGGGGCTGACATATTTATTTAGTAAATACTTATGTTTTTACTTGTTTTTTCCAGCAAACTCCCCCTTTGTTAAAGAGCTAATTTCTGTCAATAGCTAAATACTAACTTGCTGAACAACAATTATTCCTTTCACTGAATGCTAAGTAAAGTAACTAGGGCAGGGGGTGGTAAAGTGGATGGAGCATGGACCTGCCATCAGGAAGACCTGATCTCAAGTTCCAATCTGATCTCAAGATACTGACTAGGTGACCCTGGGCAATTCACTCAACCCTGTTTGCCTCAGTTTCCTCATCTGTAAAATGAGCTGGAGAAGGAAATGACAAACCACTCCAATATTTTTGCCAAATAGGATTACAAAGAATAGGAAATGCCTGAAACAACTGAACAACAACAAAAGGAAAATACAAAAATTTAAGGGAGAAGAGGCAACGTGGGGTGTGGAAGACTGAAAACTTCCCTCACAGTCAGGGACACCTGAGCTCAAGTCCCAACTTGGACTGACTGAGGGACTCTGGGCAACAATTAACCTCTTAATATCCACAACAACTTTTAAAGACTCTATGTACTGACAGAGGAAATTCCTCACCAGGACCTCCTGGCATTGATGAAATCTGGTCAAAATAAAACAGGTGAAAGGGAAATAGTCTCCTGTCAGCTGCTTCCTTTCTGATCCATCAGAGATAAAATTAATTATATACTGCCTTGCCAATTATACAGGATTATTTTATGTTATTTATATTCATATCTGTAAATGCCCTGCCATAGAAAATAATAAAACATCTGCTAAATTACAGCTGCTTCTCATAGCCCCTACAATGCAACAGGGTCTAGATGTAGAGATGAAGGAGAGGTACGTAATTTTAAAGTTACTTTAATTAATGTTTTCTCTATAATGTTACAAAAAAAGGTATCAGTTCCCAGCTACATTCTCTCTAACAGAAGATTAGTGGATATTTTGAATGGGCCCATAAGCTTACCTGTCAAGACACTCCTAGCTATGCCAAACTAAAATAACAGCTTTGTAAATAACAAGATTCAAAGAGGTACTCAGGAATGAACTTGGAAATTCATTAATAAAATGACTTGTGCTGGAAGAACACCTGACATAATTGTTGTTCAGTCATTTTTCAGTTGTCTTACTTTTCGTGATTTTGTTTGCAGTTTTCTTGGCAAAGATACATGAGTAGTTTGTCATTTCCTTCTCCAGCTCATTTCACAAATGAGGAAACTGAGGCAAACATAGTTAAGTGTCCAGGGTCACACAAATAGTAAGTGGCTGAGGCCAGAATTGAATTTAGGAAGATGACTCTTCCTGACTCCAGCCCCAGCACTTTATACACTGAGCCATCTAGCTGCTAAAAGAGATTCTCTTTTAAAACTGAAAAAAAAAAAAAGCTGCTGTGGTCTGACTGACTGTGACAAGTGGCTGAATTATATATGTACTTTTCACAAATTTAGTTACTAACTCCATCTCATTACACATAGACTTATAGATCTGATGGAATGAAAGCAGTAATAAAATAAAGCTCTACTCCTATACTGACATAAAAAGATATGTGAATATATCTTATATATAATTATTATATTATTTAAATTAAATAAATTAAAATATTATATAATAAATATAATATAATTCTTATATATAACTTACCACATTAGGATTAAAAGGTGGTGGAATCTTTTTTTGTACAAGGTCAGTCCAGTTCAGTGACTCAAAGAAAGGATGATTTTGAATTTCAAGCTGGAATAAAAAAAAAACATTGTTACTTCTGTAGAACATAAGTTGTCACTGAACTAATTCTGGACAACCCGACTACTCCGAAAGTTACCAGATTATCCATTTCCTTTTTCCAAACTTCCTTCTAGACAAGGACTGAGGGAAAAATCTACACATAGGAGTGGAAGTGTAAACACGCCATCACTAGACTCTGATTATAAACACTTCAGGATTACTTACACCAGTATCTCAAAAGTGGAGGCAGTAAGGTACCCAGAGTCTTTTGTCTTCCACTGATTGTTACAGAGTTAGAATTATTCTGTGGTACTGGGAAGAAAAACTAAACTAAATTAAACTTGGAAGAAAAACTAAAATTAAACTAAAAGTCAAGTGAGAAAAAAAATCTTCGCCACAAATATTACTGACAAAATCTGGATACGCAAGACATAGAGGAAGCTGACACATATATTTCCCAAGAGATAAATAGAGAAATAAAAGGAGTTCAAAGGAAGAACTGCAAACTATCAGTGATCACTAGAAAACAAGCTCCCAATAGTAGGAAAAAAATGTAAGTTTAAATAGCATTGGTGATTTCACTTTGTATCAAGCAAACTTGTAAAGAGAAGATTAAAAAAGTAAACAGCCAATGTTGGATAAGCTTTGGAAAGAATACTAATTCGTGGCAGAGCTGTGAACTGGTCCAAATGTTCTGAAGTGGCTAAACTGTTTAAATATTCCAACCCGGTAATTCTACTCCTGGGCATATACTTTCCAATAAGGGCTAAGAGAAAAAAGAAAAGGTCCAATATATACTAACATATTTATAGGAAAATAGGTGAAAAAAATAGGTGAAAAACACCCTAAGGACCACAGGTCTTTCTTATCTGCCTTATAGCTGAACCTTCCATATGCGTTTTCTTCCCCACTAGAATGTGAGCTTCTGGAGAGCCAGGGCAGTTTTGCTTCTTTATTTGTATCCCTAGCACTCAGTTCAGTGCTTTGCACATAGGAACCACTTAATGCTTCATTAGCTCATTAATTCATAGGATCATATATTTGGAAATGGAAGAGGCCTTGAAGATTAAAGAATACAAACGTCCTCATTTTACAGATAAGGAAAATGAGGTTGAGAAATTAGGTGACTTTCTTAGGGTCAAACAGCTAGTAAGTGTCAGAGGCCACATTTGACTCCAAGTCTAATGCTCTGCCCACTATGTCTCTAACTGCACTTTTATTGTAGTAAAGACCTGGGGAAATTAAGTAAGTGGAGATCAACTGGGAAGAAGTGTTGAACAAATGATGATATTTAGAAAATGATGAATATTTAGAAAAACACAGGAAGATTTCTACCAATTGATGCATACTGAAATAAGCAGAACCAAAAAAATAATATACACAGTGACTATCACAATGTCAATGAAAAGAATACTAAAAGCCAACTGAACTTGGAGAAATATTTATAACCAATCTTGGTTGTGGAGAACAGATCATGAAAAATATCTTCTACCCTCTCTACAGAGGAGGGACCTATGGAGGTAGAATTTTGAATAAACTGTCAGACATGATCAGTGTATCAGTTCTTTTTTATTCAACTGTTCTTTCTTATAAAGGAGGTTTTAATGAGGGGTGGGAGTAGATGGTGTATTTAGAAATCACTGTATGGGGTCACTAAGTGATGCAGTGAATAGAGCACTGACCCTGGAGTCAGGAGGATCTGAGTTCAAATCTGCCCTCAGACACTTGACACACTTACTAGCCATGTGACTTTGGGCAAGTCATTTAACCCCAATTGCCCTCCAAAAAAGTGAAAAAAAAAAAGAAATCACTATATTAAAACAAATGGCATCAATAAAACTTTTTTTTTTTTTTAAAGCAATCGGGGTTAAGTAACTTGCTCAAGGTTACACAGCCAGTTATTTCTGGGTGTGGTGCTGAGTATCTGAGCCCGGATTTGATCCAGGCCATCCCAACACTGGAGCTGGTGCTCTTACTCGCTGAGCCACCTGGCCACCCCTAAGCAATTGGGGTTAAGTAACTTGCTCAACGTTACATGGCCAGGTGCTTCTGGGTAGGTGCTAAGTGTCTGAGCCCGGGATTCGATCTCCAGGTCTTCTCAACACTGGAGCCAGTGCTCTTACTCGCTGTGCTACCTGGCTGCCCCAGCAATAAAACTTTTAAAAAAAAGAACAAAACACCATTTTTCTGCACTTAAGTAAAACACTCAGTTTGCAGGACAGTATGTATGAGGAATGGAGTTGTAAATTCTAATGTCTCTAGTTTCCAAATGGAATGAAATAGTCTAGAGGTTGTATCCCCATCTTTCTGTCTAGGTGCCAGACCAAACATTTTTAAAGAATTAAGTAACCACGGCCTAATTATAGACTGGTTAATGATTTCCTGCAAGTTACTGTAAAAGTAACTCACTAGTACACATTTCTAATTAGTTTATGAATTTATTAATAGCATAGTTATATGTTTGTCATATTAGTTATTCCTGACTGTTTTTTAAAATAGAACTTATTTTATTTAAAGCCCAAAGTATTAAAACAGGACCAATAATATAGTTCTAGGCACTTAACAAGGCATTGGATGAATAATGTTAATAAAAATGCAAAGTGCTGAAATAGAAAAGAGAGGGAAGGGTGAATTAGCACGTAGTGATGAGCACCAGTGATATATTTTTAGAAAAGAGAAAAGGTTCAGAAGGTGAAAAAGGGCAATTTTACTGCTATTATGTAAAATTTAAATCCCAAACTATCTAAGAGAGATTTGTTTTCAATTCTCTTTTCTTTTCCTTGTATACTGAAATACTGATGTTTGTGACCGAATGTTAAGTCATAATAAAAAAAAAATTTAAAGAGAGGGCACTAAATAAAAGAAACAAGGAGCTAAAGTTCCAAAACCTATGGTGAATTACTGATGTAATTTCAATGACCTTTTCCTCCACCTGGATTTAAGTGAAAGTCGAAAGAACATAGAATATTTTGTAAAATGAATGGAAAACATGTTAGTCAGTAAGATGCTTCCTAACAAACTCTCCAAACCAGAAAACATCTTATCCTGGATAAATGATAGAAGTTTTACACAATGTTTCTGTCCCACCTATATAACAAGTGAAGCTTGTTCTGGAATGGCTATAAGAAAGTATGGGTAACAACTTTCAAAAGTGCCTCCTCATTATAGAAGCTACGCAACCATTACTTATTTTTTAGTAGTCACTAACCTTTGATGTGGGACATGACTAAATCAAAACAATGGGAAACAAACAGACTTTAAATTCTTTAATACAACCATTATCCTGTGGTTAGTGTAATTACTTGTAATGTGTGTAGCGATAGAATCTTAATCTGTTGCTAGTAATTTAACAGTTGACAAATGTTTCAAGTATCTACTGGCTCTCTCATACATTTAGAAAAATTACATGTAAATAGGCTTTTATTGGTGCATATTGTAGCTTTTTCATATTACACTTTCCTTCAATGAAACAAAATTAATTTATTTACTAATAATTGTAGTAACTGACAATTACATAGAGCTTTTAAGGTCTGTAAAGTGTAATATATACATTTTTTCATTTGATTCTCACAAGAACCCTAGGAGGTAATATACTTCATGTATATTATATAATATACATGTAATAATATTATATAATATATAATATATAAATTATATAATATACTATATGTAAAAGAGGAATTAGCATTCCTCTTTTACCTATGAGAAAATGGAATCAGTGACTTGACCAAGATCACACAATTAGTAGGATTTGTCCCCTGGAGAAGGAAATGGTAAACCACTCCAGTATCTTTACCAAGAAAACCCCATGGAAAGTATTAAAATTATAAAAGATATGACATTGGAAGATGAGCCCCTCAAGTCAGAAGGTGTCCAACATGTTACTGGGGAAGAGTGGAGAACAAGTAAGTACAAGAAGTTTCAGAAAAAATTAAGATGCTGGGCTGAAGCCAAAAGGAAGCTCAGCTGTTGATGTGTCCAGTGACAGAAGGAAAGTCTGATGCTGCAAAGATCAATATTACATAGGAACCTGGAACATTCCAATGGATCTAGGAACTAAGGTAAGCTAGATGTGGCCAAACAGGAGATGGAAAATTTAAACATCTTGGGTGTTAGTGAACTTAAATGGATGGGAATTTAATTCAGGTGATCATTATATATACTACTGCCGGCAAGAAGCCTACATCAGAAAAGGTACTGAGTAAAGCAGAACTGAGACAGCTCAAAGGAAACTTGAAGAACGTGCAAATTTGGAGTATCCATCCCAAATGCACACAGGGACTATTTGTGCCTGACCTGTGGTAGAGCATTCCTAGCTTGTATTGATCTGATCAGCCACAGCTGGACACACTGAAACTTGACTCTAGCATAACGATGTCATTTGGTCATCTGCAAGAATGAAGGACAACCAAGCAACCAATCCCTTAGAATAGATTTGCACAACTTGGCAGTAGGCAGGGTCCAAAATTAAAATAGGCTAAACTTCTTCAGTTTAGACTAGAGACAGACTGACCATGGTTGGTTGTCACAGGTCACGTGACAAACAGGAGAGTATGCAGTGGCAACCCTACATTTTTTGCGGGCCTCCCAAAATCCTTTGGTGGGCTGCAAGCAGCCTATCGGCCCTGTGCTGTGCAGGTCTGCCTTACCAGAAAGAGAATAGCCTTCATACTAAAAGGTCAAGAAAAGCAGTACTGGGATACAATCTCAAAAATGACAGAATGATATCTGTTCAAATCCAAGGCAATCGATTGTTTAACATCACAGTAATATAAGTCTATGCTTCAACCACTGATGCCAAAGAGGTCAAAGTTGTTCGATTCTATGAAGACCTACAACACCCTGTATTTTAGAAATAACACCCCCCCCAAAAAAAGATGCCACATTCACATTATAGGGGATTGGAATGCTAAAGTAGGAAATCAAAAGATAATTGGAATAACAGTCAAGTTTGGCTTTGGAGCAGAAAATGAAACAGGGCAGAGACTAATAGAGTTTTGTCAAGATAACTCACTGGTCACAGCAAACACTCTTTTTCAACGACCCAAAAAGAAAAAAGCGACTTTACAGGGGCAGCTAGGTTGGCAAAGTGAATAGGGCCCCGGCCCTGGAGTCAGGAGGACCTGAGTTCAAATCTGACTCAGAAACTTGACATACTTACTAGCCATATGACTTTGGGCACGTCACTTAACCCCAATTGCCTTCCAAAAAGCAAAAAAAAAAAAAAATAAACAAACAAAAAAACCCAACTTTACACATGGATATTGCCAGATGGTCAATATAAAAATCAGACTGCTTATATACTTTGCAATCAAAGGTGGAGAAGTTCTATATAGTCAGTTAAAACAGGATTTGGAACTGACTATGGCTGAGATCATGAACTTCTTATTGCAAAATTAAGACTTAAACTGAAGAAAGTAGGGAAAACTATCAGACCTAGCATACAGGTATGGTTTAAGTAGCACCCCTTATGAAAATGAAGTGGAAGTGAAGAATAGATTTAAGGGATTAGATCTAGTGGATAGAGGGCCTGAACAACAATGGACAGAGGTTTGCAGTATTGTACAGGAGGCAACAACAAAAAATATCCCAAAGAAAGAGAGCAAGAAAGCAAAAAGGCTGTCTGATGAGGTTTTACCAAATAGCTGAGGAAAGAAGGAAAACATGTAAAAGGGAATGGGAAAGATATGCCCAACTGAATGCAGAATTCCAGAGAATAGCAAGGAGAGACAAGAAGTTTTTCTTAAGTGAGCAATGAAAAGAAATAGAAGAAAACAATACAATGGGAAAGACAAGAAACCTCCTCAAGAAAATTAGAGACGTCAAGGGAATACTTCATCCAAAAATGGGCACGATAAAAGACAAAAATGGTAGAGATTGAAGTAGAAGAGGTAGCAAGAATATACAGAAGAAGGGGCGGCCAGGTGGCTCAGGGAGTAAGAGCACCGGCCCCCAGTGTCGGGATACCCTGGGGATCAAATCCGGGCTCAGATACTTAGCACTACACCCAGAAATAACTGGCCATGAAACCTTAAGCAAGTTACTTAATCCCAACTGCTTTAAAAAAAAAAAAAAGATCCATCCTGGGGGCGGCTAGGTGGAGTAGTGAGTAAAGTGCTGGCCCTGGAGTCAAGAGGACCCGAGTTCCGTTTTCTGTTCCAGCCTCAGACACCTAATATCCACACAAAAAATCTAGCCGCATGGCCTTGGCCAAGTTACTTAACCCCAATTACCCTCCAAAAAGCAAAAAAAAACAAAAAAAAGAATATACAAAAGAACTATGTAGGAAAGATCTTAACACCAATAACCATGATGGTGTAGTTACTGATCTAGAATCACACATCCTGGAGAATGAAGCCAAGTGGGCCTTAAGAAGCACAGTAAACATAAGGCTAGTGGAGGTGAAAGAATTCCATTTGAGCTACTTAAAATCCTAAAAGATGATGCTGTGAAAGTGCTAGACTCAAATAGCAAATTTGGAAGACACAATGGCCACTGGATTGGAAAAGGTCAGTTTATGTTCCAACTCTAAAGAAGCAATGCCAAAGAATGTTCAAATTTTTGAACAATTGTGCTCCTTTCATATTCCAGTAAGGTCATACTTAAGATTCTAGAGGCTAGGCTTCAGCAATATGTGAACTGAAAAATGCCAGAAGTGCAGGCTAGTTTTTGAAGAGGTAGAAGAACTAGAGACCAAACCGCCAACATTTGCTGGATTATGGAAAAAGTAAGGGAGTTCCAGAAAAATATCTACTACTGTTTCAACTACACTAAAGCCCTGATCACTACAAAATTTGGCAAGTTCTCAAAGAAATCGTAGTACCAGATCATCTTACTAGTCTCCTGAGGAAGCTGTATGTGGGTTAAGATACAACAGAACAGTTTAGAACAGAACATGGAACAACTGATTGGTTTAAGACTGGAAAAGTAGTATGACAAGGCTGTATACCATCACTTTATTTAACTTATATGCAGATCATCATGTGAAATGCCAGACTGGACAAATCAAAATCCAGAATTAAGTTTTCTGGGAGATATCAACAATCTCATATCATATTATTCCAATGGCAGAAAGTGAAGAAGAATTAAGAAGTCTCTCGATAAGGGTGAAAGAGGAAAGTGGAAAAGCTGACTTGAAGCTTAACAATAAAAAGCCCAAGATCATGGCAATTGGTCCTATCACTTCCTGCAAACAGAGAGAGAAGAAATGGAAGCAATGTCAGATTTTATATTCTTGTGCTCAAAAATCATATGATGGTGACTGCAGCAAAAATCAAAAGACACTTGCTCCTTGGAAGGAAAGCAATGGTAAACTGGACAGCATACTAAAAAGCAGAGACATCACCTTGCTGACAAAGGTCTGTATAGCCAAAGTTATGGTTTTTCCAGTGGTAATATATGGCTCTAAGAGTTGGACTACAAGAAAAGTTTAGTGCTGCAGAATCAATACTTTTGAATTGTGGAGCTGGAGAAGACTTTTGAGAGTCCCTTGGACAGCAAGGAGATCAAATCAATCAACACTTAAAGAAATTAATTCGGGCTATTCACTGGAAAGTCAAATATTGAAGCTTAAATAGTCTGGCCACATAATTAGAAGACAGGACTTATTAGAAAATGAGCCCTTGATGTTGTTAGAGATTGAAGACAAAAGGAAAAGAGGACAGCAGAGGATGAGATAGTGTCATGAAAGCAACAAACATGAGCTTGGACAGACTTCAGAAGACAGTGGAGGATTGAAAGGTTAGGGTGTGATATAGTCTGTGAGGTCACGAAGACTCAGACATGATCCTCCTCCTCCTCCAACAACAAATCAACATCAACAAAAGACTTGTGCTCAGGTTTCTCCTAACTATGGGAGCCAGGTGGCACAATGTATTGAGTGCCTGGCATCAGGAAGAACTGAATTCAAATGTAGCTCCAGACACTTACTAACTATGTGACCCTGAGTGAGTCACTTAACCCCATTTGCCTTAGTCTCCTCATCTGTAAAATAAGCTGAAGACGGAAATTTCAAACCCCTCCAGTTTCTTTGTAAGAAAACCCCAAACAGGGTCACAAAGAGTTGGACATGACTAAACAACTAAACAACAACTTTCTTAACTCCCAAAGTTATTCTATCCCCTCAGAAGAGAATCATCCTTTCTTTCTTCTTTCCTGCTTTTTGGAGGGCAATTGGGGTTAAGTGACTCGCCCAAGGTCACATGGCTAGTTTTTGTGTTAAGTGTCTGAGGCTGGATTTGAACTCAGGTCTTCCTGACTCCAGGGCTGGTGGAAACTTTTGCTTTCTTTTCTAGCCATAATTCTTTAATAAGATGATTTCAAAACATCAATTTTTTTTTTTTTTGGAAATTCAAAGGTATGTTTCTATACAGTCATTATCTGTATATATATAAATATATTATGTTTTATACATATTAAGTGTGTATATTTTATACATAAGTATAAAAATGTGTCCCCCACAAATAAGATACAAAAATTAGAAGGCATGTTTCTTAGCCATTAATAAATATGCATCTAAGTTCTATTAATAACATTCTAAAAATAAACAAAATTATTATTGAAAACATTACATACAAAGTCTTCTTTGGCACCAAGTCGATTTTGCCTGTCTTTTTCAAGAAGTTCTTCCAGAATGGACCAGGCTGTGAGGCTCACTCCTGGCCTCAAATTTAGGGGTTTGTGGAGTATGTTTTCATACATTTCAGCAACATCTCGGCAATAAAATGGAGGCTACACAAAGGCAAAAGGGAAAAAAAACCATTTAAGTAACAGCTGAGGCTACCAAAAGTGGGCTAAAATTCTGGAATTAAAAATAGCTGGGCTCCGACTACCTCATTTTGAATTAAGCCTAGAACTTCTACCAGATTTCTCACCCATTCCTAGAGTATGTGTTATAATAAATTTGGGGAGTGGCTTGGTTATTCACAAAACACAGGGCTTTCTGGACATTTGTAAATTCAACCACAAAACTGATGTTTCACAGTTATATAATCACTAGGCATTGTTATTAATAATACAATTATTAATAATATTATTAACAATAAGACAGCTATGTAATAAGAAACCTGAAAGGAAAAACAAAAAGGACTTGAAGTATTTCCTTATATCAAATCACTTCTTCTTCTGGTTAGTTGTATGGTAAGACTATTGACTACTGAGACTGAACAATCAAACCGACTGCTGACCATTTCTACCAAACAAAGGGACTTAGTTGAAGAAAAGTTAAAAAGTTAAAAAGTCAAGAAACTTCCAGTGGAAGTGACGTAGGGATAAAATTCTGACCAGTTCTGATAGCAATGACAGAGATTCCTTTAAAAAATGGGAATACTAATTCAGGTATAAGAATTAATTTGAGTTCATCAATAAAAAATTTATAATGATGAAAGCCAAAATTTCCTTTAGCATTTAGTGTTTAGGGAATTAGTTAAAAAAGGAAAAAGGAAAAGATTTGATTATGGGAATTTCTTTGAGTTTTGCCTTTTAACTGAAATGAATTTCCAAGCTTGATTTCTTGGTATTTTATGTAAATTGTTCTAACAAACTGCCTTTCTATCTTAATTTGGGCAATTATATTATGCATTCAAAAACACATAATGGTTTCTACTGTATATTCCTTATTTTATAGTAAACATTATTATTTTACATTTTCATCTTTTTTTTCCTTCAAAGAACTTAAAAATATTTCACAATGTGAAATAGTAGTAGTGTGGAAACTAAAATAGAGAAGACTTAAGTTGTTTATCAGTCTATGTAAATTATTAAAGCAGAAGAAAGTCTGAGCAAGACTTTCTTTCTTATAATCATATCCTTTTAGAGTAAAAACCTGTTATTTTTAAGTGAGCACTTTGAGCCACTGGAAAGTAAATTGAAAGAAAAAAATCTATGTGTAGCAGAAACTAGTATTATCAACTAACAGCAGTCAATTGACCTGGAAGAGGAAGTTCTTTGTCCTAGTGGTATCCATTGAGTGCCTTTACTCATTACAAAAGCATTTATTAAGTATCCATTATATATTCAACCTCATACTTAAGAGACAGAACAGTGGCATGACATTTTCTTTCTAATCCTTCAGCATCAGAAACAGTTATTCCAGAAGATATCTTTTTTTGTCCCCTTTGAGACCACTACTGAAAGCTGCCTATAGGGGACGTCTGGGTAGGAGAGTTAGGGAGAAACTCCTTTGAAACTAACTTCCAGGTATCCTGTCTGAGGATATGTTCTTTTTTTTTTTTTAAAAGGGAGAAAATCCTAGGGAAGTCTAGGAAAGATAAAGATGTGAAGCCTATTGTCATTTTTGGACAATATAAGTAAAATTCTATTGAACCTTCAATGTCAGGGTCTATATTCAGGGACAGAAATTTTTTAAAAAGATGCTGAAGCTATTTGTAAGAATGTCTAAAGAGACTCCTCCTTAGTTATTGGAGATCTCTTAGAATCTATATCCTTGTCTTATCCCAGCCCTTCTGGTATTTCCCAATTTCCTTTAGATATGACATTTGAGAACTGTTGGCAATTCCTTCCTATGAAAAACACTTCCACATTCCTAGCAATAAGTAGGGCTATCTAGGCTGAGTACACAAGATTACAACCCTTCTGTTATTCTGTGCCATTATGTCCCAAGTACATCTGATAATCCTGGGACATACATAATGAATATTTAGATAACTTGTATTTTTATATTCAAGATCTTAAATTTGACAAAACTCTCAGGTACTAGGGAGGTTGGGAAACTACAGAGTTAAATGTGTTCTAAGATGACAAAATCAGAATTTGCATATGAAATTAGAAAGTATTTTCTAATATAGGAATTTGATAAGGGATGATCTGGGCAAAGGGTATGATTCTTACAAATTTTATGATAACTTTATGATAACAAAATGCTGTATTTCAATATCCATTTCCATTAAAAACAGTATTGGGAATAACTATGACTGTGAAATTAACATAACAAAATAGTAGAATTTGATTTGATGACTAAAACAAAAAACTAAGCTTTTTTGTTTTCCTGTGTTTTTAATTTGTCATTCAGTCTGGCTGCCTTTCCGTCTATGTTTGCCAACCCCCCCACCCTGACCCCTGAAAAATCCACTTGCAAAAAGTAATGGCAGTTTACAATAAAAAATCAGCCACAATTTTTAAAAATTGGCACAGGAGAATAAAGAATACATACCAACCCATACAGCATTTCATACAGAACGGCACCAAGGCACCACCAATCTACAGTATTGTCATAGGGCTGTTTTCTGATCACTTCTGGAGCAAGGTACTACATAGAAAATTAGACATTAGAGATTAATTACTCAAGAAAATGTCATTAACACAAAGTTAGTAAAAATACTTCAGAAATTAAAAATAGTATGGTTCATTCATTAAAAATAACACAGGGTTTTCCTGCTCTATCATAACCAATCTACTATTTTCAATTTTTGGAAATTTATATTATTATAGAAGAAGACACAAACTTTTGCTGAAATATAAGCTACTTTGCAATTTTTGGAAGTTCAGTAATTATCAGAGAGAGAAAAAGCGAGAGAGAATGTATATGTGTGTATATATATATATGTGTATATATACACATGCATATACACACATATGTATTGGGGTATGAGTGGTGGTGGTGATTGTTTAAAAGCTGCTGGTATTTATCAGCGAGCAGGAATCTGGTATGTAAGTTGAATTGAGAAGATTTGATACCATGTCTTTGGAGGAGAGGTATGAGAATGGGAAGAAGGTTGGACCTGGTATCCTTCTTTCCCATGGAAATGTCTTGAGCTTCAGGGAGGAAGGTTGTTGTCCTCAAGGTCTAACCAGGTTTTCAAAATCAACTAGTCCACATGATTCACCAGTTGGGAAAGCTTTATATGAGATCTTTAGGCCCATCAACTAATGAATTTCACATGAAGCTTAAGGCCATCTGATCATTTTAGTTAATGTAATAGGACCATAATCAATTATTAGATAATAGACCCAAAAAAAGACAGTATACTATTAAAGAAATTTGCTTGTCCATGTTTATCTGTTACAAAGTGTGTATGTTTTTTAAATGGTGTGTGTGTGTGTGTGTAGGGAAGACATACATAAACAAGAAAACTGTTAAATACATGTTGAATTTGTTACATAATTTTTAAAATTAAGGGAAGTTGAGACCTGTGGTTTCATATGTAATCCTCTTTTTTCTGTTCTTAGTACCAAGAAATGTTCATGCTTGTAAAGTTCAGAACAAACACAAAAATTTCATTAAAAAAGACTAATTAAACTATGAAAAAAAACATTTTGGGCAAAAGCCTTAGAGGGTTTTTCCCCCCATTTTACTTAGATTTAGAAACTAAAAATTAATCATATCCTTCCTCCTTGGAGAAAGCATGGATTTCATTCAGCAACTACACTTCAAGGATCTGTGATTTATTCAGCATGAATACTCTCTTCACCACTAAAGCAGACTGCATCCTTTTCAAGCCTTAATTGTTGGTTTATTGATTGTTTTTGTTAAAAAGAAATATTCACCAAGTTTTTGATAAAGATTTCCTGTATGTACGGAGGCTAGTCCTCTGGACACATAGCACTGTGCTAACTTTATTATAAGTGGCTGAATCAGTCAGTCCTTGTATTCAGTTAGCATAGTTATTTTCCCAGAAGACTTTAGGTTGAAACTATAATCCATTTTTTTTCTTTTCAAAGAAAAGAAAAGTGAACCAAATCTACAATGCTTGATTCTTACTAATTAATAATAGCTATTTTCAAAAAATATTAGAGATCAATTATTCATTATAGTAACCATTATTTACATTTAAATTATCAAAATAGTGAAACAAATTATAGTTTCTTAGGGATCATACAGTAGAACTGGCTTTTTTTAGTACAAAGCATAGTCTCCTTCCTTCCATGTTAAATATAGGATTTTTCTGGGGGGGAAAAAACAACTCAAAACACTTCTACTTGTGAGTGCTGTGTCATACAGAAAATAACATTTAGTCATTTCAGATCACCAAATTAATATAGGTTTCCAAAAAAAATGTTTTACCCTTTCCAAAAAAATTGGTTTTAAGAAAAACATTTTCTATCCTGGGAAACTACAGACAAATTATATTATTCTCTTATGGATAAATGAAGTAAGGGTGGCTGAAAATACACTTAGAATTATGTGAATGATTAGAGATTTAATTTAATCTAATTCAAATATTTCTTAAGTACAAATTATGGGTAAAATGGGATAGTGTATAGTCAATCTTTAAGTAAGGAAGATCTGAGTTCAAGCTCTGGGAGTTTTCATTTTGGGATTTTCTTCAGGAGGTGATTAGTGGTGAATTCTTTCAATTTCTACTTTACCCTCTTCTAAGATACCTAGGCAGTTTTCCTTTATAATTTCTAGAAAGATGATGTCTAGGATCTTTTTTTGATCATGACTTTCAGGCAGTCCAATAATTCTTAAATTATCTAGCTGTCTTCCTATGAGATATTGCACATTTTCTTCTATTTTTTCAGTTGTTTAACTTTGTTTTATTGTTTCTTTTTGTCTCATGGAGTCATCTGTTTCCACTTTTAAGTATTTAAGTATATGTTGCAATAGTGAAAAAGACTATTCTGGACTACGGATTTGTATTCAATTTCCTTCATCACATGTTTTCAACATTTTATTTACAATAATTCTGGAAGGTACTATTAATTTGGATTATAATTATCCATAAAGAATCACCCTTCTCCAAATTCAATTGGTTGCCAAATCCTGTTGATTCTATGACCTCAATCTTTTTTTACCTTCATCAACTTTCTTTTCAATGCTACTGCAATCAACAGATTACTCTCATGCATCTTCTTTCTCTATCTTTTCTGCATCCTCCTTTGCTTCAGCCTAAAACACCCACATCCACACACACTCCCTTATTACCAAAGCTACCGGCCCTGCCTATGGCCATAACTATTCCTTTAACCCTTGGATTTTGGCTTATAATTCTAACCACTTTACTGCTACCCTTTCCTCTAAGGTAAGAATATAATATAATAAGCATATATAATAATAATAATATAATAAGAATGAATGAATGAAAAAGCACTATTAAGTTAACTACATGCCAGAAACTGTGTTATTATAATAGCTTTAATTGAGGAATGTCTGAATAAGTTGTGGTACATGAATGTGATGAAATACTTCTATGCTATAACTTGTATGACCTGAAACAGAGTGAAATAAGCAGAACCAGAAGAACAGTTTATACTACAACTTCAATGTTGTAAAAATAATTTTTAAGACTTAAAAGCTTGTGAAAATAAAATGTGTAGGACCAAGTGATTAATTCACACAGTAATAACACTGTAATGACAAACTCTGAAAACTGTAAGAATTATGATAAATAAAATGGCCATCCATGATTGCAGAGGACCAAACATGAAACATACTCTCTACCTCTTCACTTTATGATTTAGGACAGAATGAGACATATACATTTTTGTATACAGCAAATGAGAGAATCTGTTTTGCTTGACTATGCATATTTGTTACAAGGGCTTTTTTTCTTTTTTAATGAGGTAGGAAGTGATAGGGTGTAACGGCAAGCACAGAAGTAGTTCACACCTTGTTTCAACTATTAAATTAATACCTTTCAGTTCAAGTTTCTTTTGAGCCTTCTATCAAGTCTGTTAAGAAACAGAATGCGTGAACCCCACAAGTTGTGAACCCTAGAATGCATGAACTCCTGCAACAGGAAGGGGAGGAGCTAATGACCATATATAAGGAGAGGCCCAGGCTAAAGACAGCAGAACTGAGAAGAGGACTCTTGTGGTGGCAGAGTTAAAAAGGACAAAACTTGTGATATCCTAGCACTCTGTTTGTCTGCTCTGTCTGTGCTGATGTTTGTTTGTGATACTCTGTACAGAAGCCCTGGGACCTTACTGGAAGCCCTGAAAGAGGATTTTCTGGTTGTATGTTTACAGAAGTCCTGGAGGAGGGTTTTGGAGGTCCTGGGACTATACTGACGATTTGTGCTGACCTCTTGGACCTTGTTTGTGGATCTGTGTTGATTTCTATGCTGATGATTTATGTTGAGTTCTCAGACCTTGTTGGTGGGTCTGAGTTGATTTCACAAGCAGATAGTGAATTGATGATGGTGATGGCAATGTGCATGAATATTATTGTGGCTCTGTCAAGCTTTGTATTCCCAGAAATAGGAACTGTGAAGGACTTGACGTGGACTGGACACTGTGAACTTCAATATGGAATGGGAACTAGATGAAGAGCTGAACAAGGAGCTGGGAGCTGCCTGCCTTTTTGAACCCAGGTGACAATTGGAGCAGGGACCATGGAAGAGGAACCATGGAAGCTGAGAGCCAGCCTAGAGTCAAGCTGAAAGAAAACTTTACTTGGAGACTGTGTACTGACTGAGAAAATTATGATTTACTGTGACCTAGGGGTGGAGAATTTTGACTTTTGTACTTTGGGTTTGAATTAAGGATTTTGTGATTGACTAAATGAATCTACTTTGTTTAAAACTATGTGACTACTTTGGTGAAAACTATGTGGCCATTTTAGTAATAAGTTGTTGAGTGTGACATGGTGAATGCTGTATTTTTTATTTTTCTGTGACAAGTTGTAATATTGTGAATGCTGTATTTTGATTTTCTATGAATGTTTTCCTCTGATTTGTTATTGAATAGAGAGCTCACTATACTATGTAATCAGAAGCTTGAAAGCTAGTCACAGCAGCAGTCTCTGGAAAGCTGTTCATGTGTGGCTTTACATAGGGAGAGAGAATAGATTTCTTAATCTTAAAAAATAATTTAAAAAGAAGTGGCAGGTGCTAAGTATGTATGATATAGCATGTACTTTTGGATGAGGTCACTATATTATTAGTTTTACCTAAAAGTTTTACTTGTTACAAGAGACCTCTTATGGAGTGGGTGTAATTGGTAAACATTTAGAGTTAAAACCAAATACAGCAATAAAGCTTTAAAAAATACTATAATACCTTCTCTAATTCATCTTTCCAACTATAATCTGTCCTTTTTCCAATTTGTCTTCTATACAACTGCTTGAGTAATCTTCCTACTATATTATTATTATATTCACTTTTCTCTGCTCAAAAACTTTTAGTGGCTCCCCTACACTTACAAAATAAAATAAAGCTTGACCAGGGTAGGCATTCAAGCTCCCCACAATGCAAATTTAACACACCTATCTAGATTTGCTCCTTATAGTCAATGTCCCAGTCACACCAAATGACAACTTTTTGCCCTTTGCAGTTTTGATGGTTCATGACAACATCTTTATCTATGTATCTCCATCTGTTTATAATCATTCCCTCAATGCCCAATTTTGAGTGCCCTCAACTTTCATGAAGCCTTCCCCTACTCTCCCTTTCCCCTTCAGGTAAAAATGATCTCTTCCTTGGTTCTTCTCAGCAATACAAGGATCTAAAACAACTCCAAAAGACTCAGGATGGAAAATGCGATCCACATCCAGAGAAAGAACTTAGGAGTCTGAATGCAGATGAAGCATTCCATCTGCTCTCCTTTTCTTTTGTTGTTTTGTTTTGTTTCTTCTTTCTCATGGTTCCTCCCATTAGTTCTAATTCTTCTTTACATCATGGCTAATGTAAAAATATATTTAATATGAAAGTATAAATAGAGCCTATATCAGATTGCATTCCATCATGTGGAAGGGGGAGGAGAGAGAGGGGGAGAAAATTTAAAACTCAAAATCTTATGGAAGTGAATGTTGAAAACTACAAATAAATAAATTGTAAAGAAAAATAAAAATGATCTCTTCAAATTTTTCATGACACATTCTTTTGTCATATATAGTGTTTTTCCCTTGCAATACTTATTTACTTACATGGGTCAGTCAATCAATAAGCTTTTACACGGGCGTTGTACTGGCCCCTCTGTTCTCTTGCCACTCTTTTAGAATTTCTTGTTGTTTTTCAGTCGTTTCAGTTGTGTCTGACTCTTTATGACCCCATTTGGGTTTTTTCTGGCAAAGATACCGAAGTTTCCAGCTCATTTTACAGATGAGCAAACTGAGGCAAACAGGGTTAAGTGACTAGCCTAGGGTCACAAAGCTACTAAGTGTCTGAGGCCAGATTTGAACTCAGGAAGATGAGTCTAGCTGCCCCAAAAAGTAAGTTTGTTGTTTAGTTGTTTCAGTCATGTCTGACTCTTTACAAACTCCTTTTGGAGTTTTCTTGGCAAAGATACCAGAGTTGTTTGCCATTTTCTTTTCCAACTCATTTTCCAGATGAGGAAACTTAAGTTAAGTGACTTGCCCAGGATCACACAGCCATTAAATGTCTGAGGTTGGATTTGAGCTTGGGCCTTCCTGACTCCAAGTCTGGTGTTCTATCCATTGTGCCACCTACATGCCCAAGCACGCATGTAAGTAAACATGTGGTCTCTGATACAACATAAGCTTGTATTCATTCCTGTTGCTTTACTCATACAGCTCTCACCTTAGGCCAGGCCCTCATTACCTCTTCATCTTTATTACATAGTAGCTCCCTAATATAGTGGATCCCTGCCGGCAGCTTGTCCCCTCTCTGATTCATTCCTCATAAAGCTGCCAAACTGATATTCCTGAAGCACAATTCTGGCCAGGTCACTCCCGTCTTCATAGCATTCCAGAGGCTTCTTCCTGACAATAGGTTATCTGCTAATTAAAGCTCCGGGTTACCTTTCCAGCACATTATACCCTAATTTCCTTTACAGAATTCCAGTACTTTCTCTCTTTTAATTATTTCCCAGTACATAGATTGCTTTTTTGCATACAATCAGTATTCAACATTTGTGTGTTTAACTTTCTCAACTTCAATTATTCATGTGATTTTATTAGTAACCTATCTTCACGTTCACATTGGCAACCTTGCATATTCATGGCTATATGCAGTAGGGAAAAAAAAAAAAAGAGAGAGGCATGATGCATGTGAGTTTGTGGAATGGCCAGCATTCTATTAGGCATTTCAATGGTCTTCTTCATTCTACTGTGGAAAGAGTTCCCCATACATTCACTACATATTTTCATGGCTTTTAAAAGAAGTTTCGTGCTGCAATTATGCCACCATAATTCCACTAAGGAAAAGCGAGACCTTGCCCTCCCTTCAGCATGGGGTAAAGTCCCAGCAATCTCTTCCTTGGCCTTCAGAAGGAGGACAAGGTGGAGAGGTTTACAGCAGTATAATATACAATACAATGTTCTCACGCTGACGTCTCACATAGTGGAAGGTAAGATTCAGGCTAAAAAATGTTTTACTTTTAAGAATTGTATTTGTTGTACAGTATTTGTAGTACCATAGATTTCCTATGTTACAGAAAGTGAATGCTGTCTGAAATCAATGTGGTTTTTTAATTTGAGATGTTGCCACAAAAAGTTATACAATTCTAAGAAATTACTAGCAAGAAAATATGTTCTGCTGTCACCCATTTTATTTTGTGTATTGCATCTTAATGGGTTATTTCATGGTTACTGTGTTAGGAAAAGTTCCTATTATCAGAATTAATTTTTTGTTATAAAGAACTGTATGCAGAAAAGTGTATTGTTGTCAATCTTTGCAAAAGATTACAGTTTTTGGTGGTTGTGGGAAACTAACCCCCTATTTCCTATAGGTTCAATATATCAATATTCATGTTTTTTTACTTTTGTGTTTTCTAGGAATGTTTGCTCCATCCCCCCATTCCCCTTGGAAAGTTGAGGACTTACTGTATTTGTCTGCATGCTGTTTCCCCTATTAGACTGTAAGCTTCTTGAGGGCAGGGACTGTCTTTTGCTTTTTTTCTGTATCTTCAGTGCTTAGCACAGTGCTTGACACATAGTAAGCACTAAATAAGTGTTTACTGAATGAATGAATATATCCTATGTTCCAGGCAAACTGATCAACTTGCTCTGCTGTGTATACAATGAATATAAAGGAGAGATTCATGCAAAGCATCCCTATTTCCAATTTCTGTACTTCTGAAAAACATCTGGAATGTACTTCCTCCTCACTTCTGCCTTGTAGAATCGCTCAGCTTTCTACAAACTCACTTGGTACCCCTAGAATCTTAGATCTCTGAGCTACTATTGTTCTTCCTCCATTACTCTGTATTTACTTTGTGTAGATTTTGTAATTACTTATCTGTGATTATGCTATTTCCCTCAATTAGGCACAGTGGATAGATCATTGGGCCTGGAGGTTGGAAGAGAGTTGGAAGAGTTCAAATCCAGGCTTACTAAGTCTGTGATCCTGGACAAGTCACTTAAAGCCGTTTGCCTCAGTTTTCTAAATCGTAAAATGTGGATAATAATAGCACCTGTCTCCCAGGTTTGTTGTAAAGATAAAAAAATGAGATAATATTTGCAAAATGATTATTATCACAGTGTTAGGCACTGTTTTCATGCACATTCCCTTCCTCCGTGTCCACCCCACCCCCCAACTCCCACCCCAACAGAATGTAAGCTCAACACCTAGCATAGCCCTTGTCATTTAAGCACAACTGCGATGGGCTGGCCACATTGTTCCAATGTAAAATGTATGCTTGACAAAAAGACTATTTTAGGTAGAACTCACACAGGGCAAGTGCTCACATGGTGGTCAGAAGAAGTGATACAAAAACACTCTAAAGAACTTTGGAATTGATTGTGTGACATGGGAGACACTGGCACAGGACTGCCCAGCATGGTGTTCCCTCATCACAAGAGGTGCTGTGCTCTATGAATGAGTAAAGGAGAATTGAAGTAGCTCAAAAGAAACATGGGATGCACAAATTTAGAGAACCCTCCCCAAGTGTTCACATGGACTATTTGTGCCCGACCTGTGGCAGAATATTCTGAGCTCATATTGGCTTGATCAGTCACAATCAAACACACTGTAATTTGACTCTAGTGTAGTGATGACATTTTGGTCCTGTTCAAGAACGAAGGACAGTAACTGACCAACCAACTAATCAATATCAACTTAATAAATGCTTTCTGAATTGAATTCCTATTCTACCTACCTTTTGCCCCTAATGAAAGTAATCAATCCATTCTATCAAATTTTTCACAGAGCTTTGCATGGATCTCTTTTTTATGTTTATCAAATTCTGTCTTGAATATATAGTAAATTGTGTATAGTTAATTACCCCCTGTACCAGCCTATAAACTCCATGAGGTTAAAGATTATCTTTATATCCCTAGAATGGTACACTGCACAAAACAGGCTCTAAATAAGTGTTGGTGAACTGAATCCTAGACAGTGTATTTTTTTTTTTTAAGCAATCGGGGTTAAGTAACTTGCTCAAGGTTACACGGCCAGTTATTTCTGGGTGTGGTGCTGAGTATCTGAGCCCGGGATTCGATCTCCAGGTCATCCCAACACTGGAGCCGGTACTCTTACTCGCTGAGCCACCTGGCCGCCCCTAAGCAATTGGGGTTAAGTAACTTGCTCAAGGTTACACGGCCAGGTGTTTCTGGGTGGGTGATGAGTGTCTGAGCCCGGGATTCGATCTCCAGGTCTTCTCAACACTGGAGCTGGTGCTCTTACTTGCTGTGCTACCTGTCTGCCCCCTAGACAGTGTATTTTAATTGCATTTTATTTTTATCTCAAGGGAGGAAAAACTATACAGATTTTGTAAAAAAAAAAAAAATCCATCCCTATAATCAATTGTGAAGTAGTCCTATGACTAGTAATCTAGTTAACTATGTGTTCTGGCTAATGGAAAAATGAGTCAATTTTCAAAGAAAAAGAATTTAATCAAATATACTTATAAAAACGTAAAACATACCTTAACACTAAAATCATACTGAGCATAATTCAACATTTTTGACATTCTAAAGACAACCTAAGATCCCTTCCTGGCCACCATTTCCAAACCGTGGTACCTGCGCCTGGCAATCTGCACCATCCTCATACTCTTTATCCCCTTCCCACACTGGCTTTGTCCCTAGAACCACCCTGGGCTCTGACAGGTAAATAAAGTAAAGCTTTCTTTGCCTGCAACCAGGCATTGATTTCCAGACCATAGCTCCTTGAATTTCTCCTCTCATTTCCAAGGTCCCTTTAGGTATTGTTTTCATTAGAATACAGTCCAGATGGCAGGGACTGTTTTGCTTATTTGTATTTGTATCACCTGTGCTTAAGGTTTTGTAAATGTCAATCATTTGTACCTCACAACAGTCCTACCGTGTTTCCCCGATAATAAGACACTGTCTTATTAATTTTTTGGACAGAAAAACACCAGAGAGAGGGCTTATTTTCAGGGGAGGGCTTATTTTAATGAACATTGACAGCAATTTTAATAAACAGGTAAATGTGAACAAAAAAATGTACCTTTATTCAATAAGCAAATCACTGGGGAAGAACAGGATGACGCGCTCACTGCTGCAGCTCTGAGCGCAGCGTGCGTTTCACCTAGGGGGGGGACGGTGCATACAGAGAGTACCATAATGTAGCGTGTAGTGCAGGGGATCACCTTCACTACAGTAGCAATCTCAATAGGGCTTATTTTCGGGGGAGGGCTTATTTTAGAGGAATCTTACACAGTAAGGGGAGGGCTTATTTTCGGGATAGGTCTTATTATCGGGGAAACACGGTAGTATATATTAAGAGCTTAATAAATACTTTCTCATCCATCCATCCATCCAGGATCATCATTATGATAAAGTTACCACAATATTATATATGCAGAAGTGTTGGCTAACAGGATTGACTGCTAACTGATGCAAAGGGAAGTGAGCATGAAGAAAGTCACATATACAATGACTAAAACAATGTAAATCGAAAGAACATCAATAAAAAAAACAATTAAAGGGGACTATGAATATGGAACACTATAGCTTTCTTGATATATTGGCTAATTTTGCTAAGCTTTTCCCGAGCCCCCCTATTTTATGCTTTGTTATAAGGGATGGTTCACTGGGAGGGAGAAGAAATAGAGCAGGAAATATAGTTGATACTATAACAAAGGAATAAATCAAAATTTAAAAGAAAAATGACTGCTAGTCAGATAAACAGTTTTTACTATATTTTATTTACTCGACTTGGGTTTTTTCATATGCAATTTGTGATTGCATATTATTAAGAATTTTATACAGAGTATTTTAAAATGCCAAGTGAAACATCTTTCTTACCTCTGGTGTCCCACAAAACGTTGTAGTTGTGTCAGATATAGCAATCCCTTCTTTACATAATCCAAAATCTGTTAAGACGACATGTCCCTGTCAAGTACAGGATATTAGTATAATTATACACATACATGCAAAACACAAATACATTTTAACAGAATTTTGGAATTTACCTATGAGAAAAAGAGAAAACATACTTACTATTGAGTCTAAAAGAATGTTTTCTGGTTTCAAGTCCCTGTTCCAAAAGAAAAAAAAATGGGCCTCTACATTAATTAAGGTATTGGAGGAAAAGGGATATTAATTACAAGGAACATTTATGAAATGTACCTGTATACTATTTTTATGGAATGCAAGTAGCCCAAAGCACTGGCAATTTCTGCAGCATAAAATCTGGCTCTGTGTTCTGGAAAGGACCGTTCTCTTTGTAAGTGAAAGAAAAGCTGTCAATAAAAAAAATCCATGCTAAGATCAAAGTGGAAAGTAATACACATACATTTTATAATTCCAAGGGCTGAATTTATTGGCATTATTTATACAATAAAGTTATCCTGGTCAAATATGGCCCCAGAAAGAAGATACAAGAAAATATTCCTCCCTCCCTTTTATGATATGGTATGCTGCTTGGTTTTTTTGAACTACTTTTCTCTTTTTAATTTAAGCTCAATAATACTTGATAAAGATAACCTAGAAACAAAAAATGGAAATGGATCTAGATAAACACTTTTTATTTATAGCATAGTATTTAGAAATACTAATAATATAGTAAGATTATATGCAAAATTTACCTCCCCTCCATTAACAAAATCCAGAACAAAATAAAGCTTTTCAGTTGTCTGGAATGAATAATGTAATCCAACCAAAAATGGATGCTTCACATTTTTCAAGAGCACATTACGTTCAGCCATAATATGTTTTTGCTGGAAAAAAAAATAGAAAGAATTTGTAACATACACGAAGAACAACATTTTGGTTAGTCGAGAATGACAACACACAAGTCTTCTAATTTACCTCTTTTCTCTTCAGAACAATTTTTTTCTGCAACACTTTGACAGCATAAAATTTTCCATCTAGTTTCCTTTTTGCCAGAAGAACCTGTCACATTTCAAGATAAAGGAATAATTTTAATTTTTAACATTTTGTTAATAACAATTTAATTTTTCATAATGACATTAAAATAGGAGGCATTAATATCTGCTTTGCCACTGTTCCTTTCATTTGACTTGCAGCTGAAATCTTCCATGTGCTTGTTTCCCTCATTAGAATGTGAGCTCCCTGAGAGCAGGGACTATATGACTTTTCTATTTGTAAATCCAGTTCTTAGTACATGGTAAGTGCTTAATATATGCTTTGTTCATAAATCCATTCATTCACCAATAAATGAAAAATCTTAACTTGAAAAAAGCAGATACAAAAATGACTTAGATAACTGCTTACTTGTGTTCTGAACAGTGAAGCCTTCTGATTTTACTTGCCTGATTTCCTTCCTTTTTCCTTTGGACTAGATGGGAAGATTATTAGAGGAATGAGGTTCTGATCTTCTACTTAGTAACTTTTGTTAGTTTTTAACTATCTCATCTTCACTTACTAAAGATAAATGACAAAGTTAACTAGAACTTGGAATACCTAAAATTTCTCTTTTAGCAAATGCCTAAAAAACACCTTTTACCTTAGTAAAAAACTACATTGAAATGTCTTAAGTTTTATGTCAAGACTTGTATTTGAGAAAGACAAAGAGAAGATGATAAATATGTAATAGAAATAAACATGTCTTTTATAATTAGGTTTTTCTTTCAAGCTTCGGTTTGAGGTTTAAGCGCCTTATTCTAGAAGCAGCCCTCTGCCCCAGGTAGTGGCATAGCAGTACTTAAGCATACTGCATACCCTTCACTTAGTGGAAGTCTAGAGAGACAAATATAACAAAGAGAGAAGGGAGAAGTGGCTGAGCTCCAGTGAAGGAGCTGGTTATAAACTAGGAGAGGTAGCACTAGACAGTGGGAGAGTATTGGGCTTGGAGCATGAGAGAATGGAGCCCTAGCCTCAATTCTGTCTCTATGCCTAGCTACATGACCTTCATTGGAGAAGTCACTTCCAACCTTTCCAGGTTTTATCTTCTGTTCTTGTTTATGAAAAAGCTTAAGTTCATAATAAAAAGAGGAAATATTTTAAAAGCTAATCTGTTTGATGGCTATTTGGAACTTGGAACTCATTTCCCCATAAAAACAATGCTGGAAACAATGATTATGTTCCTATGCCATATCATAAAAACTTGTAGTTCATTATTACCTTTCATATTATTCAATTTGGTCTAGTGTTCTAGCCTGTCAAGATATTTTTTGAGTTCTGTCTTCTAAGACATTCAGTTTCGTGTCATCTGAAAATTTAATCCTTTATCCAAGTCTTTTATCAGAATATTAAAAAAGCATAGTGCCAACCTCAGATCCCTGCTGCACTATAATGGAGATCTCCTTCCAAGTTAACATTAAATCATTAAAAACTATTCTGAACCTGGCCTTTCAACCATTGCTAAACCCATCTAACCTACTATCAGTTAGCCTGAATGTCTCCTTCTTTTCCATAAGAACAGCATGACAGATTTTACCAATACTTGACTAAAATTTAGGCAAACCTTATTACCAATCTTGTGAAGAAAGCAAATAAGGGTTAATACAGACAGCATACCTTGTTGTTCAGTCATGTCTGACTATTTGTTATCCCATTTTAGGGTTTTCTTGGCAGAGATACTAGAGTATCTCATGAGGCAAACAGATTAAGTGACCTGCCCAGGGTCACCTAGCTAGTAAGTGTCTGAGGCCATATTTGAATTCAGGAAGGTAAGTCTTTTGACTCCAGGTCCAGCACTCTATCTACTGTACCACCTACCTGCTTATAGCATACCTGATCTTGATGAAACCAAGTAAACTTTTTGTGATTACAGCTTCCTTTTCTAAGATATTTACTAACCATTTCTTTAGTTAATACCTTACAGAATGTGGTCAGGAATTTAAGTCAGACTCATTGAACTAGAATTGCAGATTACATTTTTTAACTTTTTTTTTTTTTAAATCAGCAGGAACCCATGAAGGAAACATTAAAGGAAAAGTCATCTAAGTCGAGGAACCAGGATAGCATTAGTGATGAAAGTCAAAAAAGAAGAAAGGGACTAAATGGCAATGTTAGATGTGTCAGAAAAAACATGAAGAATTAAGACAGAGAAAGTTTCATTGAAATTGGCAATGAGATCACAAAACTTTGGAGAATGGATTCAATAGGACTGGAGGCAGAAAGCAGGATGCATCTCATTACAAAAGGAATAAGTCTTTAGGAAGTTGAGGCAGGCTGAATATTCACTGGACAAGTTGAGCTATAGAGGAAAATGTAGAATTAATACTATATTACTTATTCATATTCTGTTGATAGTTTTCTTTTTATGTTCTTTAACCAAATTCTCTTATTTCTGTGTATTTTTTAAACTAATTTTCCTTTTAACACATTTGGTGGTTGTTCCCCCCGTCCCATGATCATCAGTCAATTAAAATTTAAATTTAAATCACCACTCAACTTAAATTTCATCCAAATCCCCAAGATAAATACAGTTAACTGTGTCTAATTATATCTGCATGGATGTTGGTAGTACAATTTAGTATATAAACTTTCCAAATGCCAGGAACTCAGAACCATTTATCTGGTTTCAAATACAACTAAGTAGAATACTAGAATACTAATATATATATATGTATAAAATTTTACTTTATAGCGATACTGACAACTGGAATGAAAATCCAAGTGTTCCAATGCCTTCCATTTTCTTTGAATTAAATTAAATTTTATTTTATTTTCAGGTCCACATTCTCTTCTTCCCACCTTTCCCTATCCCCTCCTTGCTTGAGAAAGCAAGAAAAATAAAACCCTTTTTAAAACGCTATAGATTTTAGCAAAACAAATTCCTGTATTGGCCATACTTCTGGCTCCACCCCAAAGCCTTCTATCTGTGTTGAGTCTATCACTGTTCTGAGGTGGGTAACATACTTCATTATGAGTCCTCTGGAATTGTGAGTGATCATTATTCACCCACAGTATTCAGTATTCCCAAGTCTTTCAAAGCCGTTTGTCCTTAATATTGTTATTATTGTATAAACTGTTCTCTTGGTTTTGTTCCCTTCATTCTGCATCAGTTAATACATGTTTTCCCAGGGGTGGCTAGGTGGCGCAGTGAATAGAGCACCAGCCCTGGAGTCAGAAGGACCTGAGTTCAAATTTGGCCTCAGACACTTAGCACACAAAAAAAACCAAGCTAGCTGTGTGACCTTGGGCAAGTCACTTAACCCCAACTGCCTTCCAAAAAAACATGTTTTCCCAAATGTCTATGAAACCATCCCCTTCACCACTTCTTATAGCACAAGAATATTACAGCACAATCATATACTACAGCTTCTTCAGTGACAAGCACCAGTTCAGTTTCCAATTCTTTGCCACTACAAAAAAAGCTGCTATAAATATTTTTGCTATATCATATGGTTCCTTTTTGTCTTTCTCTGATTTCTTTGGGGGAAGAGACTTAGTAGTAATATTGCTAGATCAAAGGGTATGTACAGTTTGATAGGACATATTTCCAAATTGCTTTCCAGAATAGTTGGACCAGTTAATGCACTGACAATGCATATTAATGTACCTGTTTTCCCACAGTCCCTCTAGCATTTGTCATTTTCCTTTTTTGTCAATTCTGCCATGATGGGTGTGAAGTGGTACTGAAGAGTTGTTTTAATTTGCATTTTTCTAATAATTAGTGATTTAGGGCATTTTGTATGGTTTTTAATAGCTTGGATTACATCCTCTGAAAACTCCCCACAGACATTCTTTGACCACCTGTCCATCATGAAATGGCTCTTATTTGTACAAATTTGACTCAGTTCCCTATATATCTTAAAAATTAGACCTTTATCAGAGAAACTTGCTGCAAAGATTCCCCCATCCCATTTCCTGTTTCTCTTCTAGTATTGGCTGAATTGGTCTTGCCTATATGTACATCTAAAATTTTATATACTGTACATTTTACCTCCTGACAACCTCTCTATCTCTTGCTTGGTCATGTATTCTGCCCTTAATCCACAGATCTGACAGGTAATTTCTTCCATGACCTCCTAATTTGTTTATGATATCACCTTTATGTTTAAAGTCATTTGGAGCTTGTCTTAGACACTTTTCTTTTTTAAGGAGTATCTCTTCAACCCTAACTAGTCTGCTTAGAAGTGTTTCCTTCCCTCCTTCCTTCCTATCTCTATACTATTCTATGGCCTTATATTGTGAAACAGCGCCTTATATTAGAGAAATTTGCATATATCTTATGCTTCCTATTAAACTTTAAGTGTCTTGCAGGAAAAAACTGTCTTATAAAACTTTGTATACCACAGTTTCAATCACGAGAAGGTATTCACTTATGTTTTTGTTCAATAAATTTACTGAATAAGAAAACAGAGATACTTTACCTTGCCAAAGCTGCCTTTTCCAATAACTTTTAGGAAATCAAAATCTGTTGGTTTTGCACTGAAATAAATTAAGAAAGACACAAAAGTAAACTAGATTATTAATCTCAGAAAGAATAATGTTGACTTTCCTAGTTGTGAGTGGCATTTTAGCACTGAACATTATGGTGTATTGGTTTCAGCAATTTATAAAATACCTAACAATGTCTTTAACCAATAAAACCCAATAAAGTTTTAGAATTGTTAACTTAAAAGAAATTTAAATTTCTGCTTATTACACAATGATTATAACAATATAATTGGAAAGGACAACCACAAAACAATAAAAAACAAAAAGTTACAAAGAACAAGCTTAACCACAAAAGAGAAATACTAGGAAATAACTCCCACCCTTGCAGAGGTAAGGGGTTCTGCAAGTGTGGAACACTGCATATAATGTCAGATTTAAAAAATATATATATCTATTTGTTGTCCAGAATTTTTTTCTCTCTTCTAAAAAAAAATTCCTTATTATAGGAAATGGCTCTCTGAACTGGGGGGAAAGTGATCCAGAGGGAAAGTGATGCAATGTAAAAACAAAATCAATAAAAATCTATTTTAAAACTTGTGTTTTATATATATTTTAAAATACATTATGATGAGTGAAAAGAAACCAATCCACTAACTAAGTATTTACTACCACCTGCCGTGTGTCAGACCCTGGGACAAGAGGTAGGGATGGATATGTGTACAAATAATGAAACAATGTGCATAAGAAGCTTATGTTCTAATAGAGAAGACAAGAAGTACATTAAAAATACATATAATATATTACATATAAATTATATAAATACATATATTATATGTAAATGTAGCATAAATGTAAAATTAATAAAGTTGCACAAAGTAATTAAAAACAAAGTAGTTAGGAGGGAAGACAGGAGGGGCATCATGTAGAAGATGGTGCCTGTGCTGCATAATAAAGTGTGGGAGGGATGCTATTAAGTGGAACAACAAAGTGCATCAGAACACATGGAATGGACAGGAGACAGGTGCTTACTTGCATGGAGCTGGAGTGTCATTTGTGAGTGTGGCATGAGGAATAATGTCCAGTGAGGCTAGAAAGAGAGACTGTGAGCAGTCTGTGTAGGGCTATAAAAGCTGAACAGAGTCGTCTGTATTTTACCCCAGAAACAATAAGGAGACGCTGTAGCTGGATGAGTAGGAGTCTGCCAGCAGTGTGTAGGAGGGTCAGAGCAACTAGAAGTAGGAGGACCAATCAGCAGTCTGCTGCAGTAACCTAGGAGAGCCTGAACTAAGGTTGGATTTGAGTAACTGAAAGAAGAGATCAGATGCCATAAAGGCTGGGAAGGTAGACATGGCAAGATCTGGCAACTGACTGAATGAGGAACTGGATGAGGAAGAGAGAGGAGTCCAGAACAGTGCCGAAGTTATGAACCTGAGTGATTGGAAGGATGATGACAGTTCTGAAAGAAACTGGAAAATGGGAGGGTCAGGGGGGAGAGATAGCAAATTGAGTTTGGAAAGCAATATACATCCTAACTAAATCTGTGAGCTGGCATCATAGGATATAATACTTATAGTTGGTAATATCTGTTGAAGGGGAAATCTTAGAATAGATAATAAAGCTACTAAGAAACTTTTTTTTTCTTTTTGGAGGGGGAAGGCAGGGCGACTGGGGTCAAGTGACTTGCCCAAGGTCACACAGCTAGTAAGTGTTGTGTCTGAGGCCGCATTTGAATTCAGGTCCTCCTGACCCCAGGAGCGGTGCTCTATTTACTGCACCACCTAGATGCCCAGAAACCTTTTCCAAGCTACAGAAAGACAATCACAATTTCACAAAGATGTATCCAGTGGCTGTGTAACTTACTTTGTTTCTGCCTTCGAATGGAGAGAGAAAGAAGCCAAGAACAAAGGAATCAGAGAGAAAGCCAAGGCCATTCCTTTATTTAGATCAACTAGCAGGTGAATATTCTGTTAGTGGGTGGGAAAGAGAAAAACTGGGCAAAGTTGAGAAAAAAACTGCTAGAAAGTTTGATGTCACTCTTGGTCTGAAGCTATACTAGGAATATTCTTACTCCAATATAAAAATACAATCAGTCAACAAGAATTTATTCAGTGCCTATTATATACCAGGCTCTGTTAAATGCTTAAGATACAAAGGAAGGCAAAAAAAGAGTTCTTGCTCTCAAGCAACTCACAGTTTAATGGGGGAGACTACGTAAAGAACTGTACAAATAAGATCTACATAAGATAAACTGAGGACTGTCTCAAACAGAAGGCACTAAGATTAAGGAGGACTGGGAAATGCTTCTTGCAAAAGGTGGGATGTCCACTGATGGAAATCAGGAGGGAGGGAGTCTCAGTCAGGGAAAATGCTCAGTCAGAAGACAGAGAGTCTTGTTCGAATAACAGCAAGATATCCAGTGCCCCTGGATGGCAGAGTTCATGGTAGGGGAATATGGTATAAGAAGACTAGAAAGTGGGGAACAGGCCAGGTTATGAAGAGCTTTAAAAGCTAAATGGAGAATTTTATTTTTGACCATGAAGATAAAAGAGAGCTACTAAAGTTTACTGAATAAGGAGTGACATAGTACTTATGGATCAATTTGACAGGTGAGTGGAGGATGGATTAGGGCTAGACAAAATTTAACCACATCTCCCAAACAAGAGATGGAGAACACATTTTCTAACGACTTATTTTAAAAAATTAAATAACATTCGTCTGTTTTTTAAATTTGGCTCATAAGCCTTTGGGTAGAGACAGAATTGTGATTTCATCTTTGTGGGGAAATCCTAGAGTGGAAATTCTCTCTATTTATATAGCATTAATTCTTCTAATATACAATTATGAACATGCAGATAAAAAGGACCGTTCAAAACTACATTTTTTCTTTTAAATATCTCTCTGGAGATACCCTCTTCCCCCAACCAATCTTCAGCATGATACGCTGGGTAAGGTGATATAGTCAGAATTATGGGGAACATAAGAAAGATTTGAGAGGCCTACCACTACAAAGCTGGAATTCATTTAACTCGTTATCAAACATGTTTTCATAAACTGCTGGTAGAGCTGTACATTAATCTATCCATTTAACAAACAATTTGTAATTTATGCTACAAACCAGCTAAGACATGCTCTTTTACCCTGGGTCCCAATACTAGGCATATTCTTCAAGGAAGTCGAAATATTCATGGCAGCAAAAAATCTGAAACCATGTAGGTGCTCACTGATAGTGGCACACAGAACAGATTATCAATGAATTGTACTATAAAAAATAACAATGAGAATGAAATGGAAGGTTTATATGAACTGAAGAAGAGTGAAGTAAGTAGAACCATGAAAAGGTACACAATGATTATAACACAATGTAAATTGAAAGAACAATAAAACAAAACTCAACACCGATTATAATGATTGAGTTTTTTGGCCCCAAGTGAGAACTAAGAAAATACATCTCTTTCCCTTCACTTCAGAGATAGGTGATAGATACTGAATACTCTATCAGATATGGCTGATATGCTGGTGGTTGGTTTTGCTGGTCTGCTTTTTTCCCATTTTTCTTTTAAAATTTTTGTTACAATTGACATCTCCCTGGGAAAGGGAGGAGATATATAATCAGAAATAAATGTGTTGTAATGGTAGCTAGGTGGCGCCACAATCCATAGAGCCCTGGGCCTGGAATTAGGAAGACTTGAGGTGAAATGTGACCTCAGACATTTATTAGCTGTATGAACCTGGGCAAGTCACTTAAGCTGTTTTTCTCTATTTCCTCACTGTAAAATGGGGATAACAGCACCTGTCTCCCAGGGCTGTTTTGAGGATCAAACGAGATAGTTGTAAACTGCTTGGTACAGTTCCTGACATTTGGTAATGGCTTATTCCCTTTCTCCTTAATGTAAAAAAAAATTTTTTTTTAAAGTCAAAAAAATATATAAATAAAAGAAACTAAAACATCCTTTTTCTTTAAAACAAATACTTCCAAAATAGTCAGCCAATTATTTTAGCATAAACCTGTTACTTTTTGTGATAAAAAGGGAGCGCTGTCTTCTAGGACAAAAAGTATTTCTTATTAAGCCTACACGTACAATTATAGTCAAAGCTATTTTATCCCCATTGCAAATAGAGAAACTAGAATGTTGTCAATTGCATTCTGTTTAACTCCAGTTTATTCAGGCTATAAGATTTCTACAAGGATTAAAACTAGGCATGACATATTAAATCATTTATGGAGCACAAAAACAATATGTATTAAGTATTCACTTTCACTCAAGTATTATTTCTGAGGTTTTCAGCTAAACTATTAGTTATAAAAATGTATAATGCTATATTGTTTTTAAATGAAGATGTTTCCCCCCACAATTAACAATTAAAGGATAGTTTGAAAAATAAAATTAAACCTACTGAGGATTTCCAGTTGGTCCCAGGTTGATGTTCTGTGAGGTAGAGTGTAGCTGTTTGAGGGATGGAACAATAATATTTTCAGTTAGTTAGGTTCAAGTCAATGAATAATCATTTAACGAATACATTTTAAGTGCCTTTTTTTTGGGGGGGGGTTTATAAATCTGGCATTACTAAGACTTAGTAATTAAGTCTTTATTACCAGATCAACAGGTCAGTGAGTGATAATCTGTGAGAGGCAGAGATACAAGTTAATGGAGTAAACTAAATTTCTGGTAATAACTTAGGACATTCTTCCAGATCATACATCTTTGAAAAGATTCACTGACATCACACAGATTTCTTTATGAATTTGGCAATCCTGGTTCACCAAATATTATCTAGCAAACTATTGGATGGCCAAAATGAGGCCTTGGGAAAAGTGATTCTTAAAGAAGCCAAGAAAGGTCAAATCTGCTTCAAATATACTCACTTCACAAATTCTTTACACATTAAATAGACAAAAACAGTAATTCGGTTTGTGTATCTAGATTTTTCAAATGAGTGTGTATTTTCCTAGAGACAAGGGGGGGGGGGAGAATTTTAAACCTAAGGAAACAGAGTTGAACTTCAAACACTCCCATCTCTGTTACTTGTTAACTCCTAGAAATGTTCAGCCAAGCAATCACTTAGTAGGTATTTGAGTAATTTGTGTTCAAGTTCTAATGAAAACTACAGGATTTTAATTCTTTAAGTAAAAAGAGAGAAGCACCTTCTTTTACCCCCAGTTAAATAAGTTCCCTTTGAAGTACAAGTTCTAATACAACTTAATTTCCATTACAACAAATATTTTTAAATTCCAAATCCCTAGAATTTGTTGTGGTAAAACTCACTTTTGTGATTCAACAAAATTCCAGGTAAAAAAATAATTGGACAAATTTATCCATCTTCTTCTTGGTATCTCAGAGCCCCATGCTATATACATAATAAATTAAAATAAATGTTTGTTGAATGTGATTAAACACTATAGTATTATAGTTCTATAGAATATCTGGAGAAATGGCATATATGCTTGTGCTTAAACAATCAAGTCCCACAGAGTCTGAGGTATGCTGGAACACATAATGGACTCATGAAAATTATGTTTTGAGTCTCAATTCTCATAGACCTTGGGCAAGTCACTTTACTGCTCAAGTTCACTTTACTGCTCCATAAAAGGGAGATAAGAAAACTTGTACAATACAGAAAAAAGCATTTTGTAAACCTAGAAGTTACAGAAATTGAGCTATGAACATTAACTGTGTATACTGCACATTCTAATAATTGTTTTTATTTTTTATTCTAAATAGTATTTTATTTTTCCCAGTCCATGTAAACACAGTTTTTAATATTCACTTTCTTACATAAAATTTTGAATTCCAAATTTTCTCCCTTCTTCCCTCCCCACCCCATAGTAAGCAATTGGTATAGGTTACATATGTGCTATCATATAAAACATATATCCATATTAGTCATGTTGTTAAAGAAGAAACAAAAAAACCATGAAAAACATGTTTAAAAGAAAAAAAACATGAAAAAAAATACAGTGAAAATAGTATGCTCCAATCTGTATTCAAACTTCATCAGTTCTTCTCTGGACAAGGATAGCATTTTCCATCATAAGTCTTTTGGACTTGTCTTGGATCACTATTACTGAGAAGAGCTAAGTCATAGTTGATCATCAAACAATGTTGCTGATACTGTGTACAGTGCTGTCCTGGTTCTGCTCACTTCACTCTGTATTAGTGCATCTATGTCTTTCCAGGTTTTTCTGTAATCCACCTGCTCTTCATTACTTATAATACAACAGTATTCCATTACATTAATATACCACAACTTGCTTAGTTATTCCCCACTTGATGGTCATCCCCTCAATTTCCATATAATTGTGGTTTTAATGATAAAGGAGAGATACTATAAATCAACTATTCCTTCATTTTACTTTTCTCCAGTGGGTTATACAGGAGAATTAAGTGTTCCTAGATTATCAAGCAATCAATCAATGAACATTAAGTGCCTACTATTTAGTAGTCACAGTGTGCTGGATACTGAATGTACAAATATAATGAATTGAACAATGCCTATGCACAAAGAGCTTAAACTCCCAAGAGGGAGAACAGTACATATACAAGCACATGCATAATAATATACAAAGTATTTTTGGAAGCAGAGTACTAACAGTTGGGATGGTGGTCGTTGGAATGAGAGAAAGCCTTCTCTGTAGGTGTAATAGCACGGAAGCTATGGATAGGGAAGAGAATCTATTCACTAGACATATTAAGCACCTACTATGTGCTAAGGATACAGAAAAAAAATTAAATAGTCCCTGCCCTCATGGAGTTTTACATTCTATTACAATAACAAGGGCAACATATCCTTATAATTTAGGATTAAATGTAATTTTGTTCCATATGGGAAGACAACTGTGTAACTGTTAATTACAATGAAATCAATTAGGAAATAAAATCGGATATATCATCTTTTATCTATACTCCTGGTGTACTAGAAAGAACAATGGAGTTGGAAGTCAGGAAATTTCAATGTGGCTATGGCACCTGAACTTGTTTGTGGTGACTGACCTTGGCCAAGTAGAAATTTCTGAGTCTTAGTTTCTTCACCTGTAAAATAGGGATGATAATACTTATACTACCCACCTCAAGGGGCATCGTGAAGCCCTAATAGATACTTGTGAAAGCCATAAAGAGCAATATAGAGTAACTTTCAGGAATGCATCTAATTAATAAAGTTAGGTCAAGCTGTAACTTATTAAAAGAATGAATAACAGCACATTGTATCACTTAACTTCTCTGGTTAAAGTCTCATTTTTTTTTTTTCCAAAAGGTGGATTTGGCTAGATGACTGCTAAAGTTTCTTACAGTTCTATTTAGTAATAATCAGTAGAATTTGTAATTATAACAACCACACTTGGTTTCACGGAAGAGCTGAGCTGTGGGGCACTAGGGATGTGAATTACTTTATTTACATATATATTTATATGTTCAGACACATCAGATTTGGTTGATGTGTTGGATAGTTCTTTTTTTTTATAATCTTTATTACAAGGAATAATTTGTTTGGTGGGAGTAATATATATAGAAATAAATGTGTAAAAACAAGATTATCAATAAAGTTCTTTACAGAAAAACTGCATTGTTCTTTCATCATTTAGTAAGGTAATTCTAAGAATATATGAAAACTTTAAAATGAGTATAGAATCACAGAATTTAGGAAAAATGATTATTTTGTAATAATTATCTTTTGTAAATTATCTTGTCAGAGATAAGGCAACTTTCCCATGGTTATAGAGTTAGTGGCAAAGCTGGGCTGGAAGAATGCAGGATTCTAGAGTCTGTGTTTTACCTCACCCTATGATCACATGGGGCATCCAGCTGACCTATTATGACATGCCATATCTATGTGCTGTGATCACCACTTTCCCTATTCCCTATCCTGAGGAAGGGGTGAATTTTGTGTGTGTGTGGCAGAGGGGGGGAGTGGGTAGAAGAGACTACTCCTGTGATTGTTCCAACTCTTGTAGGTAAGGAAATCCCACATCACAGCACATTTGCAACAGCAACCTACAGTCTTAGAGAGCTGCCTCGGGCATGAACGAGTTAAATGATTTACCCACAGTCATACAGCCCATATGTGTCACTGGGCAGAACTAGGGTCCAGTTCTTTCAAAATCTGGGTCTGATTGTCCATCCACTATGCCACATGGACTCTCATATCAGCACTTGATAAAAATAAAATAAATACGTCACTCCAGCACCCGACAATACCAAAACGATCAGGGAAGCGGGGAAGCATCTATCTACACAGAGCTCCTCTTACTATTTCCAGGTACTTTTAGAAGTAATATTTTAAAGAAGCTTATAAAGTTAACTTGCTACAGGTTTATTCATGCTAAATAAAAATAATTTATGTTTTCCTGGAAGATTAATATTATTGGAGTAGTAGGCATTTTGTGACATTTTAGCACAATTTATATGATAGGAAAGATATAAGGCTGAATAAGAAAGTGATGTGATACTTTTAAATAAGAATTCCTCTACCACCTGAATCATTTGCATCTTACTTGATAAAGAATTTAATGGGGTTTTTTCTGGGAGCAAGCTGTGGTTATAATTCAAAATTAACATTTCAAAATTTTACATGGGCTGGAGATTGAGATGGGCAAGAATTATCAACAAAAACTTTAAAATTTTCCCTGCAGTAGGTCCTGAAGATACAAAATCAAAACAAAACCAACAACAAAATAGTCCCTACCTTCATGGAACCAAAATTCCACAATATTGAGGAGGGGGGGAGGGAGGGATGGAGTGAAATGACATATATACATAAATATTTATATGTCAACTCAATTACAATTTAATATAATTACATTTAATGTAAAAACAATGTATATGTATATATGTTGTTGTTTAGTAATTTTAGTCATAACTGAATCTTTATGACCCTGTTTGGCAGAGATACTAGAGTAGTTTGCCATTTCCTACTCCAGCTCATTTTACAGATAAGAAAACTGAAGCAAAAGGGTTAAGTGATTTGCCTAGGATCACATAAGCTAGTAAACGTTTGAGGCCAGACTTTAACTCATGTCTTCCTGACTCTAGGCCCAGCACTCTATTCACTGCACCATTGTTAATGTATTTTTGCTTAATGGGAAGATCTTTCCCATCCATTAAAAGGCCCATGTGAATTTGAAGATCATTCCTGCCCCTTACCAAGCCAAATGTAATCACATGGAGCCTGTGGTGGGAGGAATCTGGATAGGTGGAGAAGGAAGGGGTGGAGCAGGGAATGAGTCAGAGCAGTTTGAGTGGAGTGAGAGAAAGGACACAGGCAAGCAGACAGCTAGGATTGTGAGTGTTTGTTTGTGGGAAGGCCCAAACAGAGGGAAAGTTTTGGTGGTGGTGTTCCCTTCTTTGTTGTTATGATGTATTCAGTTTGATTGTGTTGGGATTTTTCTGGTATCTGAATAAATGTTTTGCTTCTGTCTTCTACGTGGAGAGTCTATTATATTTCTCAATTCAGAACTAAGCTGGCATATTCATAGTTACCACCAGTGCTGTGAATACTGCCTTGGCGATACAGTCATAGTGAGTCACTGAAAATACTTAATACATGATCATGGGAAAGAACCTTACGAAGATTATTTTGGCAGCTTTATGAAGGATAGATTGGAGGCAGGGGGGGGGGAGAGGAAGACTAATTGGAAAGAGATTTTACTAGTCAATAAAAGGTGATGAGGGCCTGGATTGGGGAGGGGCTAGTCATGAAAACAGAGCAATGGAGAATGATGGTAAAGATTTTATAAGAGATATAATCAGTAAGACCTGTCAAGTGATTAAATGTGAGGGGGGTGGAGAGGGGAGGAGTGTAAGCTGACTTCTAAGAGGTCACAACCTGAATGACTAAATGAGAGTTCCCTCAATAGAAATAGGGAACTTTGGAGCAGCAGTTTTAGGGAGGAAGTTAGATAGTTGGTTTTTTTTTTTAAGTTGTTAACATGTGGAACTGCAGTTCAGGAGAGAGATTAGGGCCAGACTATAAAGCTATGGTAGTCATTAGTGTGTAAATGATAATTAAATCCATTGGAGCTAATAAATCTCCATGGGACAGGATATACAGAAGAGAAGAAGGCCCATCAGATACCCCTGAGGAATACTCACACCAAAGGAGAAGGAAGTGTATAATACTGATATGAAAGAGCAGTTGGATTAAGAAAAAAGTCGAGAGAGAGTGGCATCAGAAGAGCCTGAGAAATGAGAGTTCACAAGAGGAAGGCATATGACCAATAGTGTCAAAAGCATCAGAGAGATCAAGGAAACCGAGGCCTGGATTTTTTGGATTTAACAGTTAAAAGATCACTATTAACTGGTCAGAGAGCACTTTCAATAAAGCAGTGGGGCTTTGAAGACATAATGCAAGTGGCTTAGGAAAAAAAGAGAAGGAATAGGGGTGGCCAGGTAGCGCAGCGAGTAAGAGCACCGGCCCCAGTGTCAGACTGACCTGGGGATCAAATCCGGACTCAGACACTTAGTACCCACCCAGAAACACCTGGCCGTGTAACCTCGAGCAAGTTACTTAACCCCGATTGCTTAGGGGCGGCCAGGTGGCTCAGTGAGTAAGAGCACCGGCTCCAGAGTCGGGATGACCTGGAGATCGAATCCCGGGCTCAGACACTCAGCACCCACCCAGAAATAACTGGCCATGTAACCTCGAGCAAGTTACTTAACCCCGATTGCTTAGGGGCGGCCAGGTGGCTCAGCGAGTAAGAGCACCGGCTCCAGTGTCGGGATGACCTGGAGATCAAATCCCGGGCTCAGACACTCAGCACCACACCCAGAAATAACTGGCCGTGTAACCTCGAGCAAGTTACTTAACCCCGATTGCTTAAAAAAAAAAATTATAGAGATCAAAACTGAGGAGAAATGAAAAAAGGTCATTAGATATCTCAATGAAGGGATCCAGGTCATGTCCAGTTAACAGGTTTATTTGTTTGAAAGAACTATGGTGACCTGGGCATGTTTGTAGGCAACAGGGAAGAAGTCAGTAGGGAAGAATTAAGAGTTATCAAAGAGGGGTGGCTAGGTGGCGCAGTGAATAGAGCACCAGCCCTGTAGTCAGGAAGACCTGAGTTCGAATGTGTCCTCAGACACTTGACACACTTACTAGATGTAAAAAAGTTATCAAAGACAGGGGTTAGGGACAAAGAATAACTTTCAATGGGGCAAGATAACAGAGGAAATGGAATACAGAAACAAAGGAAGAGATATGTGTAGATGATGAGAGTTTCTAAGGCACAGAGGAGAGGAAGGTACTCAAGGTAGATCTTGATTTTTATAGTTCGATGAGAAGCACAGGCATATGCTGGGCATATTTCAGGGATGAAGACAGCTGTCTGTATATATGGTGGCTTTAACAAATACTAGCCCATTTTATTACCTTCTGAATACTTCTTTCATCCTCATCTTCAGAAGGATCTGAATGATGTCGTGGACTGTCCATTTGAAGAAATGCTCTGACATCTGGACTAGAAACAAAATTAGCTTTGTTATGATACTTTATTCTTTCTTAATAGTTTATTTTTTCCAATTACATATAAAAACAATTTTTAACATTTTTTTAAATTTCGAGTTCTAATTCTCTCTCCCTCCCCCTCTCCTCATTTAGAAGCCAAGCAATTTTATATAAGTTATACATGTGCAATCATGCAAAATATATTTCCATATTAGCCATGTTGTGAAAGAAAACACAGAACCCCCCCCCCAAAAGGTCACAAAAAAGTAAAGTTTAAAAAAATTATGCTTTGATCTGCATTCAAGACTCCATCAGTTCTTTCTCTGGAGAGAGATATCATTTTTCATCAGAATTCCATCAGAATTGTCTTGGATCATTGTTTTCCTGAGAACAGCTAAGTCATTCACATTTGATCATTGTACAGTATTGCTATTACTGTATACAATATTTTCCTGGTTCTGTCCACTTCAGTTTGCATCAGTTCATGTAGTTTTTCCTGGTTTTTCTGAAAGATGATTTATTCTAATACCATCAACTTCCAACATTCCTAAAATCTTTCCACCAAAATTTATAATATTATAAAGCTAAAGACAATTTCTTAAAAGCAAATTATTTCTAAAAACTATCTTTCATGTTCCTAGAATAATTCTTAGCACACAAATGTACTATATAAATGTTTGTTGATTGTTTTGTTGTTCTTCAATTCTTAACTAAGGACTAGTTTGCTTTAAAATGGTAACTCTTGGCACTTAAATAATCTATGTGATCAGATAAAACCTGTGGGTCAAATGTGTAAAAATCATCCTATTTTATCACTGAAAAATTATTTGAAATAATTTTATGGAAAAAATGTGGTGATTTAGTGCCATAATTAAGTTGCATTTGCATTTAAACTTTTAAAAATATGTTATTATTAAGGATAAGAACTCAGTCTCCTCTCATCTGTAAAATGGGGATAATAATAGCACCTACCTTTTAGGGTTGTTGTTAGGATCCAATAAGATAGCAACTGTAACATAGTAAGAACTATGTGAATGTTAACTATTATCATTATTTTTTTATTTGTGTAATAGGGAACACTCAAATAAGACAATTCCTACTAGTACAGAGTCTGCCCCTGCTGCACAGAACACAGGGAAGTTAAGTGACTTGCTAAGGGTCACACCCAGCCACTCTATGTCAGAGGAGGGACTTGAACTGAGGTCTTCTGGTTTCCACAGCTGGCTCTCTCTCCACTGTGTCATTCTGCCTTTCATGTTATTAGTAGAAAGCTTTAAAAGAACTTATCTTTTTAGAACATAACATCTTTATAAAATAAAATGTTTCAAGGCTTATGAACTGCATATTTAAAATGTCATGTTTAGATAAAGTGAAAAGTCGGGAAAATTACAGGAAATAAGTGACAAACTGAGAAGGTTTGGGTTTAACAGAAAAGTTGGCAACATGCTCAAAATACTTCTGTTTGTTTTTACCTAGATTGAGGGCAAAGAGTTTAAAGTTGGGACACTTCCCCTAAAATATCGACCATGTTATAAAAAAGATCAAAGATTCCTACTATCAGAGAGAACTTCATATTTCTATAGTTCTATAGGGTTCTGACTTCTCAAGGGTATATATACAAATCTCAATGCTGAAAGGGTGCTTAGGGATCCCATAATCCCAACAATTCTTGCTCGATGCAGGATGTACAAGCTTGATTTGAACATCTCCAGTGACAGAGGACAAGCAGCCTTCTCTACAGTCTTTGCTCAGAGAATCATAGCCATTGTCAGAGATGGAACTTAATCCCTGGTCCTTCTGACTCTGAGGACCAGCCCTTTATCTCCTCTGCCCCGGGGAGGGGGGGGGAGGGTCAACTCTAATGGTTACTTCTAAACTTCTCTTCTTTGTAATTCTCACCCATCTATATGAATTTTGACCTCTGGAGCTACATAAAACACAATTAACCCTTATTCCGCATGTTAAGTATTTAACAACAACTGCACAATTACCTATAAAATCTTTTTATTTTTTAAGTTAAATATCCCCCAGCTCCTTCAAGCCTAATTCATATGACAGTTGCTATCTATTTCCTTATCCTGATTATACTTCTACTTCCAGGAATTTGCCAACATCTCCCATAAAATGTGGCTCCAAGAATTGAACATGACACTGCAGATACTCTGTATGGACACTGAAGATTATAGTAGAATTACTACTTTATTTATTCATGTTTCTATTTATTCATATTTTCTATTATTGTAGCCTGAGATTCCATTAGCTTTGCACTTTTTTTTTCTTTTTGGAGGGGGGAAGGCAGGGCAATTGGGGTTAAGTGATTTGCCCAAGGTCACACAGGTAGTAAGTGTTAAGTGTCTGAGGCTGGATTTCAACTCAGGTCCTGACTCCACGGCTGGTGCTATATTCACTGTGGTCCTAGCACCCCCCCCCCCACTTTTTTTCCTCCAGATGTACTGTGCAGCTGACTTACATTGTATGGGTGGGCAATCAGTTAGTTGATATCCCTCCCTCCCCTGCAATCCCTCACTACTGCCCCACTCTAGGTCTTTTTGTAGATCAGCTGTGCTTTCTGAGCAAAGCTGAGTTCCCCTGTACCAGTATACCTGATTTTCTAAGATGTAAGCTTATTTATTTCTATGGAACTTCATTCTTTTAGTTCTGGCCCACTGTTTTTATCCTGTTAGCTAATATATTTACTGTCCCTTTGCCTTATATCTAACATCTTCACAAATGATAAGTCTCTAATGTTTTCATAAAAGTAGTTGATAAAAAGTCAAGGTGAAATAAATGCATTTATCACCACACTTTGTGTATGTTCAGTCAGGTATCAATCTATCCAAGTGAACTACTCTCCAGATCATGTTTTTCCATCTCATTCACATGGAAATCAGGAGACAAATTTTAAATTAAAAAAAAATTCTAAAACTTACAAAAACCAAATAAAAAGAGGATTTCTACATATGTAGAACAGAAAAAGAGGATATTACAAAAACCGTAAGTACAACTTGCTTTTATTTAAAAATATATGATACATTTAACATATGTAACTTTCAAAGAGGTCCTGCTTGTTTGTGATTCCTTCTGGTCTCTTCTGTGAATTAAGAAATATGTTTCAAATGGAGGTGGCTAGGTGGCGCAGTGAATATAGCACTGGCCCTGGAGTCAGGAGGACCTGAGTTCAAATCCAGCCTCAGACACTTAACACCTACTAGCCATGTGACTTTAGGTAAGTCATTTACTTAACCCTAACTGCCCTGCAGTCCCCCCTCTAAAAAGAAAAAAAAATTAGTAATAATAATAAGGTTTTAATGTCTCTTTTCTTTTTTGGCAAAAAAAATCCATAGGCCCATTCTCCCTTCTACCTCCCCCTTCTCCCAGTGAAAAAGGAAGAAAAATAAAACCCCTTTATTGACTGTGCACAATTAAGGAGAAAATTCTCCAGCTCTCCCATTCTGCATCTTGAGTCCAGCAAGTGATGTCTCATTATTGGTCCCGTGGAATCAAGGTCAGCCATTGCACTGATCAGAGTTTTTAAGTCTTTCAAAGTTGTCTGTCTTCATGTTATTGTTAATAGATAAATTGTTTTCAGGGACAACTTGTCAAATAATTACTTAGAATACAACATATTTGTAGCATTGCCTTGATTTTCCAATCTTTAAACACTAGATTACTTGAGTAAATGGAAAGGAATGAAGTCTACTTGAACCTCTACACTGGACCCTAGTGATGATTCCCTATCCTTCTTCTGTAGGAAACTGGAAACGTTCTGTTTTAGTATCCTCCGCATTGGGCTTGACAGGATCTCTTACCCAGGTTTACAGGGCATACTATGGTGTGCTTATATGTGTAATGGGATGCTTGCAATGTATCATTCACCAAGCACCTCACAGAAAAGTCACTGACAGTGATTTACAGGACAAAGTTCTTGGCATCAGTATGACCAGGCCCTTCAGGGAATGCTGTTTTCCTCCTAATCGATTGTGTGACATGGAAAACACTGGCACAGGACCGTCCAGCATGGCATGTCCTCATCAAAGAAGTTGCTGTGTTCTATGAGCAAAGAAGAACTGAAGTAGTTCAAAAGAAACGCAAGGTGTTTGGGGCAGTTAGGTGGCACAGTGAACAAAGCACTAGCCTTTGGCCCAGGAGGAACTGAGTTCAAATGCGACCTCAGACACTTAACATTTACTAGTCATGTGACCTTGGGCAAGTTACTTAAATCCAATTGCTTTGCCTTCCCCCCTGCAAAAAAAAAAAAAAAGAAAAAAGAAAAGAAAAAAGATGCGTGAGATGCACATATTTAGAGAGCCCTCCCCAAATGTTCACATGGACTATTTGTGCCCAAACTGTGGTAGAACATTCTGAGCTCCTATTGCTCTGATGAGTCACAGCTGGACACACTGTAACTTGACTCTAACATCCTGATGCTATTTTGATCCTGTTCAAGAACGAAGGACAATAGCCAACCAATCTCAGGTGAGGCTTCTAGTCAGGTCTGCCAACAGATTTTCAAAGGGAAGGGGTATTTAATCCGGGTATTAATTCAAGGGTTATTAATCCTATGCTGCAAGGCATATGGGATGGAAGAAGTTCTAAGCCTAGAATGACAAGTAGTCTATGCTCCCAGACTGCAGTTGTGACAACTTGTTATAATGATACATGATAATATATAATAACATCATAATATATAACGATAATAACTAGCATTTACATAGCACTTTAAGGTTTGCAGATTTTATATATTTATACAGCACTTTAAGGTTTTACCTATATTATCATTTGATCTTCACATCACTTCAGAGAGGTAGGTGCTATAACAATCTGCATTTTACAGATGAGAGAACAAAGACTGAGAGAGGTTAAATGATTTGCCCCAGGTTATATAGCTAGTAGGTGTCAGAGGTAGGATTCAAACTCAGATCTTCCTAACTCCAAGTCTGCTTACTACTCCATCCATCAAATCATCTCAAAGCCCCATTTAGTAAACCACTGTAGAGGTCTGTTGGGCATTATTAATACCAATGAGAATGTCATAGTTTGATAGTTTTCAGATTTCACCTTTCTTCACTTTTTGAAAAATGGAACATCAGCCTGTCTCCAGTCTTTTGTTTCCTTTCTAGTCCACAGTTTTTCAGGAATAGCAGATATTGGTTCAGAAATCACACATGTAAATCTTTTGTCATGAAACTGAGGTCTGAAGACCTTAACTCTCTTAAAGCAGCTAAATGCTCTCTTATGTCTTCAATTAATGTCAGACTGAATTGGTAAACCATGTTTATTCTACCCTTTACAGTTTTAACATCATTCTACTTAGAAAAGGAGGGATGGGTGGTTATTGTCTGTTGAATATTATACCATCTGTAAAAATCAATGGATATCAGATCCTTGTTTATCTTCTACTTTCTAACATACCTCAAAAATGTCTTTTAAAAAATATCCTAAGCATTTGTCACAAACAATAGCTCTTTTGGCTTTATTTTGCTTTAACCTTCTTGATGTTATTCTTACAGTCTTCTGGTCATGATGCAATATTCATTTTTGATACATTTCTTTTAGCATTTTGCATAATACATTTTAAAAATGAGATTGCCAGAAGGCTCCCTTAGGCAGCATGTTTTTTTTTTTTCATAGCTTTCTTCCTACCCATTTTTTCCTCACTGGAATTTATGGGATTATAATATAAAAATTTCAAATTTAAAAAAAACATATTTTTCTTGAATAATTTTCCCTTTTGGAATCTTCGGTGAAGGGATCATACATATTTTTTCTCTGATTTTCTTAAAATGCTTCCCTAAAGTCTAGGGTACATGTCAAACTTTGCCTGGAATTCCTTTTCTTGGCTATTATTACAAACTCTAAACTGTTATGGCCATTCTATCCCAAGGTGTCAGTCCCTTCAACATCAACCAGTTCTCTGGGAAAAAAAAAAATAGAACAATATCTACCCTACTTAACTTCTTCCTATAACAATAACAACAATAATAATTGACATGAAAATGCTTTGAAATCATCAAGTGCTGTGTAAGTATAAACCACATCTATATTTATACTTACATGTTCAGTGTAGAGTGGAAAGAATAGTGGATTTTAAAGCATATGGATTAGTTTTGAGTTCTAGCTTTGCTACTTGGTAGCTATGTAACTGGACATATCACGAGCTCTGTATGCCTTAGATGTCTCCATCAGTATAAGGAGGGGGGAGGCATGGCTACATTAATCTGAAGGTAAACTGGTGGGTTTACTAGACTATGAATATAAGACAACACTGCAATATGGTAGTCAAGGAGGTTTACATATGATCTTAGTCTGCATATGAAAAGTGCAGTTTCCTATAGTGTCTAGAATGATGGATGTGAAAGTACCATTCTATTTTGTCCTGGTCAGTCCATACATGGAATAGAATGTTAAGCTCTTGAGTGGACAGGGTGAAGTGGACAGGGGTACAACTAAGATGATGAAGAGCCTTGAGGTCAAACCATGAGGACATTAAGGACAAAGGTCATGACAGTGGTCTTAAAGTACGTGATGGGCAATTACATGGAAAAAGGATTAGACTTGTTCTGCTTAGAAGATGGAAGAACCAGGTGCAGAGAAGACTTAGGCTTTCCTGAGCATGAGTCCATGCTTATGTCTTTCCATGTTATGCTCAGTGCTTATCACAGTGCCTAGCACATAATAAGCCCTTCATAAATTCCTCCTGACTTATTATCAATTGGAGCTTTCCAAAAGTGGAACGGTCTCCTTAAGGTAGTTGGATTTGTCAGAATAGGGGTCTTTAAGCAAATGACTAAATGATTTATTAGGAGTGTAGTTATTGAGTATTCTGACTCTGACTGGAGCTAGACTAGTTGATCCCTTTGGTTCCAACAATGCAAATGAAATAATAAACAGAAAGTGTTTTTCAGTAAACGATCTCATTTTTGAGACCTATTCCCTTCTTTAAAAGAGGGAACATTTTGTCCTATGCACTCTTTGTTCACATCCTAGAAAAAGTAACCAATGACTTGCTTATCCTTGTTAGGGCACTTATGGTATTCCATGATTTATAAAAAAAGACTTCATTAGGAGAATGCTGGTGGTAAAAGGATGGCTGGGGAGAGATGGCGCAGGTTAGGGAGCTGTTTGGGACCAATGAGAGTGCTCTGCATCTTGCTAACTACAGTGCAGCCCACTCTTTCCCTATTGAGTTTTTCTAGGCCCAACTCATTGTACCTCAGTACCTGTCCAATATAAATGTACTGACAGACTCAATGGTGCCCATCCAACTGAATGCTACAATCTGAAAAATATCCATTCTTCATCATTGTTTATTCTTTCTGGATATCTTTTAATACTAATGAATATTACTGATGAAGCCTTGATGAAAATATAGTACTTGGGAGTTTTGCACAATTAGTGAATAAGCCAGCATTTAGGTTTATATAGTGCCTACTATGTGCCAGATTAAGTGCCTTACAAATATCATCTCATTCATTTGATCCTCACAACCCTAGGAGGCAGGTGATATTATTATCCCCAGTTTACAGTTGAAGACATTGAGGCAAAAATTAAGTGACTTGCCCAAGGTCACACAACTAGTACATGCCTGAGGCTGGATTTGAAACTCTGGTCTTCCTGATTCTAATTCCTTGCAGCACAATATAATTTAAGAACAGGAGCCTCTAAAGGCCCTCACCACCTATGGACAATCTGTGTAGGATACTTTCCATGACAGTGGTGGATATCCTTATTAAATACTTAGCTCCCTATTTTTGTACAATTGTATGATTTAATATATGCATATATCTTATAGATTTCTGTAGATTTGCTTGCCCCACAATCAATCTTTATTATTTTCTTAGGCAATAATGTAAACATTTTAAAATATTTATTTTACTTTTGTTACATGTGAATTCCAAGCTGTTTTTCCCTTTCTCCCTACCACCCCTGTACTAGAGAAGGCCAACATTCAGCACAGATAGTATATGTGAAACTGTACAGCACCTAGTTCATGTTTCAGTTCTTTCTCTAGAGGTGGGCAACAGCTTCCTTCATAGGTTCTTTGTAGTTGATCTGAACATTTATTTAACACAGAATAGCTTACTCATTCACATTTACTCTTCAAACAATATTGCTGTTATTGTGATAATTGTCTTCTATCAACTAAATGTCTGTAGGAAATGGTGATGATCATACATAATGCCTTTTTACCTTTATCCACTTTCCGTTTTAAAGGGTCAACCATTTGTTTTTATAGGTTGAGCTTAGAGGTTATAAATATATATTTAACAATCAAGCATAGTAATATTTTCTATTTTCTCTATCCCTTTTTTTCTCAAAGGCACCTCCAACATAATGTCAATCATTCTCAATTATTTCATAGAGATAATAAAAGGTAAGTCAATAGTTATTTATTGCTTGTGTTTTGGGAGTAATATTACTGTCCATGATTTTTTCAAATTGTTTTGGATCTTATCCTCTTTAAGATATTTTAAGACTGGGGCAGCCAGGTAGCACAGCAAGTAAGAGCACTGGCCCCAGTGTCGGGATGACCTGGGGATCAAATCCGGGCTCAGATACTTAGCACCACACCCAGAAATAACTGGCCGTGTAACCTTGAGCAAGTTACTTAACCCCAATTGCTTTAAAAAAAAAAAAAGATATTTTAAGACACATTCTCATAAAGCTTTAAAATTTTTGTTGTATCCAGCACAGATTTCATCTGTGCAGATCCAATTCAGGCTTTCTTCTTAACTTCACTTTTTTTTTAGTCCTTTTTCTGTTTCATTCTAAGTCTTCCCGTGGCTCCAACATCAATTATGATGAATACTGAGAAATGCTGTAAAATCTGGTCTACTTTTTGACTGTTTTCCTTCCAGTTTTTTCTATAAATGTGTAATTGGGATGAGTGGGCTTAGGTGTGTACCACACCAATCTTTCTGTAGATTTGTTTGCCCCTCAACCAATCTCTATTATCTTCTTAGGCAACAATGTTCCTGAGGTTCTGCTATCTTCCTTTTCAACATTTAAAAATTTTTTAAATATTTGTTTTATTTTTTGTTACATCTGAATTCCAAGCTCTTCTTCCTTCCTACCCTCCCTGTACTAAAGAAGGCCAACATTCAACACAGATACACATATGTGAAACTGTAACTAGTTCCATATATCAGTTCTTTCTCTGGAAGTGGAAGGCAACTTCCCTCACAGGTCCTTTGCAGCTGATCTGAACATTCATTTAACTCAGAATAGCTTAGTCATTTACTCTTCAAACAATATTGCTGTTATTGTATACAATGTTCTCTTGGTTCTACTCCTTTCACTTTTCATTATTTCATGCAAATCTTTCTGTGTTTTCCTAAAATCAACCTGCTCGTCAATTCATACAACATAGTGTTCCATCACAATCACATACTACAATTTATTCAGCCATTTGCCAACTGATGGGCAGCCCCTAAATTTCCAGTTCTTTGCTGCTATGAATATTTTAGAACATATAGGTTCTTTTCCTTTTTCTCTGATTACCCTAAGCAGTAGATCTAATAGTGTTATTGCTGGGCCAAATGCTATACATAGTATTACAGCTCTTTGAGCATAATTTCAAATTGGTCTCCAAAATAGTTGCATCAGTTCACTGTTCTACCAACAGTGTATTAATGTCCCAGTTTTCCCCACATCCTTTGTGACATTTTGCAAATGCATTTTAATTCTAAAATGGTATTACCCCTATGGGTTATGTCTTTCCACTAGACAAAGAGATTAAGTGCTTCCTGCTCAAGACATTTCTAAAGTTTTTCTCAAATCCTAATTGTGACAATCATCTTAGATCAGCTAAATGTCTGTAGGAAATGGTTGTGATCATAACCATTGTCTTTGCATTTCCCATTTTTAAGAGGAACAGTTTGTTTTCATATGTTGAGTTGGGGCTATTACGTAAACTGTTGCTAGTCAGTTTTTAACTATATTTTATCCTTTCTTCTCAGTTAGTGTTTATCCTGAATTTTGTTTTTAACAGTTCAGAAGTGTGATTGCACAGACAGCAGACTCAGAAATGATTCTGATGTAATTACTTATTTGTTTCCTGTTGTTAAGATAAAATCAATTTCATTTTTATGTTATTTATGACTTTCATGTCCAGTGCTTTTTAATTCTCTTTCTGAATATTTCTTCTTGGGTGTATTCATCATATATACATATGTATGTGTTGTGTGTGTGTGTGTGTGACTATGTGACTACTTTGTGGTGTACAAGTGAGTCTTTGAACTCATTTAACAATATTTTCCAATACTTTTGTTACCATCTTCCTCTTGTATCCAACTTCGCAATTAAGTAACTGAATATCAACGTATATGTTCACTTGATTTCAAGCTTTTTGTCAAATTCTTGGTAAAAATTTCTCTACCTCTTCATTCTCTGTAACAGTTGTTTAATACTTCAAGGAAAATACAATTTCATCCAAGAAAATACATCCTCTAATGATGACCCAACTAGTCATGACCCAACCTCTGTGATTCCTGTCTGTTTCCTTAGGTATCATAACATGCTGGGATGGGTTCACTCAACATGTTATGGACATCCCTCTATATCTCTTAACATCATGAAGACAACAATGGAATGCATAGGCAATATATATACTCATTATCCCTAGCTCTCATTATATTGCAGATACATAAATTTTTCTGGCCATGCCTTTTTAAATGTCCTTTACACTGCTTTTCTTAATTCAGTTCTTCATTTGTAACTTTTTTCAGACTGCTCATACCCTACAATGTACCTTTCTACCACCCTTTAGATGAACCTTTACTTTAAATATTTGGAGACTATGGTATTCTATGACTTGTAAGAAGTCTAGGGTTATTAAAAAAAAACTCTTTAATTTCCCAAAGACAATTCATACTCTTTTTCTCTACTAGTTAAATTCCAGGTCAAGCTCACTGATCATTTTCAGTGTCTAAGATAAGCATATTTATGGACAAGTTCTATGGGTGACCTATACCACTGATGTCAAACTCAAATAGAAATGGGTCACTAAACTGAACATAAGGAACCCTGCTGTCCATATATACACACACAGAAAACCATTAGTATGTGTATGTGTGGGTATGTATATATGTACACACATATACACATGTATATACACATATATGTATATGTACATATATATCACAATAACATTTATTAATGGGAACCTATCTGGAGAATCTCACTATTTCTAAGGAATTCCATTTGTTATTTCAAATCCATGTAGGACATCCTCCATGATACCAGCAAACATCTTTGGCATAAAATATAGTGTTTTATCTTGAGATGATATAAATCATCTTGTTTTTATACCTAACATGTCCTCTCAACCACAAATCCTCAAAGTTATCTTTTATTACATATTTAAAGGAAACTTGTATTGATTTTGACATATGGATGGGAAACATTTTGGAGGAGAGCATGACACTTGAGCTAATATCTTCACTGAGTCCTGCACTGCAAAGCTGAGACAAATGTTTCCAGTTGCCTTTGTTTGCGAGATAAAACCAACTCCTTTACTTGCTTCTAAAAGGAGAACTTGTGCAGTATCTTTCTATTTAACTATAATTCCCTTATGTCCTCTGGTTTTTATACCTATATATCATCATTGATATGATTCAGTGATTCTACTAGTATGTTGCCTTAATTTTCACTAAACAAAGATTTCACATTTAGAGACACATAACAGCCAAAAAGCCACGATAATCAGCACGCTTCGCCCCCTCTTTTTGGTCAGTCTTCCACTGTTACTGAAGAGAAAAAAAGGAGGCTGCACAGGATTGAGGATTCAAAAACATTTATTAATATCTTTCATTTTCATATCAGCTGAAACTGCCATCATTTACAACTCATAACATTACACCACTGCAAAGAATGAACTGAGATGCATTCTTATAGAGCTTCTTGGGCCCAAATTTGGTTATTACAATTTTGATTCAGTTTCAAATATTATGCTCCTATTCTTTCCATTAAATTGTTGTAATCATTGTACATAACAAATTCCTGGTTCTACTTACTTCATTTTGTACCATTTCATATATATTCATCTTCCTTACAAAATAGTAATAATCTACTAGTCACAACATTAATGTTTGTTTAGCTATTTCCCAAATCAATGGCTATTTGCTCTTTTTCTAGTTCTTTGTTACTACAAAAAGTTCTAATACAAATATTTTCATGTACACAGAACTAAAGATGATCTTAAATTTTTCATCTGGGTGCTAACTCACTAGTGAGGAGTCTCTGTACTTAGGCTGGTCTTTAGAAGAGAGGTAACAGTCCACTGCCTGATTCATATTCAAAACCCTGGTTCCAGCAGAGTTTACACTCCATTTGCATAGCTTTTGACAGCCCAGAAACATTTCAATATCTCAAGGTATGTAGCCTAAAAGAAAAGGGATAGGGACTAGACCTATGTGTAACTCTGGTAATTCTCAGACTAAGAAACTCCCCACCATCAATTCAGCACCTTCTCTGAAAACTATTGTCTTTACAGAACTACTCCGAACAGAGAGGCTACGTGACTTGTGCTCAGGGCTGCAGAGCCACTATGTTTAAGAGGCAGGACACAAATCCAGGCCTTCCTATCTTTGAGACTAACTTGTCTATGTACTGACATTATACTGTCTCTCATAGCTTCTATTTATAAAGCATATATAGGCTATTATTATTCTTTCCTGAGAAGAATTAAGACCACAAGAGCTCCTCTCATTAAAATACAATGATTGAGAAAATATGCATTTGCAGTTAAGTGCACCTATGGACAATTTTCTACTTACAGGTTTAAATATTTCTTTCTGTAGTGTAAATTTTAAGGTATGTTATTGGCACTGTTTCAAAAATTGCTAAAAGGAACAGGTGTAATTCATGTGAAAAAGAAGAAAAAAGATCATATTTGCAGTTAACGGAAGGGGGAAAAGGCAATCAGAATTAACAGAAGAAACTTTAAAAAAGTAACACACTACAAAACACGTCTTCCAGAGAGGCATGTTATTTGTTGTTGGTGCTCAGTTGTTTCAGTCGTGTCTGACTCGGGTTTTCTTGGCAAAGACACTGGAGGGGTTTGACATTTCCTTCTCCAGATCATTTTAACAGATGAGGAAAATGAAGCAAACAGGTGACTTCCCCAGAATCACATACCTAGTAAGTATCTGGGGCTGGATTTGAACTCCTGAACATGAGTCTTCCTGATTCCGAGCCCAGTGCTCTATCCACTGTGCCTCCCAACTGCCCCAGGCACATTAGTATTAAACATGAACAAATTTACACAAATGTCATCAATCCCTCCAGTTATGCTGATTCTAGTTATTAGTTAGGGAAATAATAGTGCCCAGTTTTTGAATAATTTTCTGAATAACTTTTGAACTGCTTCATGCAGTTCTGAACTACACTGTCTTAAAAAGATAGCTTATTAATTTTTACTTCAACTGGTAATTTATGCACAATCTCTTTAGGAAGATTCTACAGCCATGAAGGAAGACAGGCTGAACTGTCATTAAGCATGGTAAAGGTAATAAAATAAATTGGGTATAAGAAGCAGCAGCACACATGCAGATCTTCCTAATTATGAGATCAGTTGTGATGGACTTGGAAGGATGAAGTCCTCTGAAGGAAAAGATTCCCTAATTTTAAAACACAATTATTAAAGCAAATCAGTGTAAATGAAAATAGGCTCAGATTTTCCAGTGCCTTATCAGGTGTGCTTCTATGTATATGCAGAAATATCCAATCTTATTTCTGTCCCTAAGCATGGAGGAAACAGTTGAGCTGAGAGTCAGACACACTGCTGACCCATCGATTCTCTGACCAAGAACCTCCATTCATTGCCAATGGTAGCAGGATAAATTTTAAGTCTGTCCCCATAATATTTTGTCAGTGACTCTAAAGTGGGGCCAGCAATTTTCCTTTCCCTCCAGGACTTGGTAAGTCAAATGCAGCAGCACAGAAAAGGGTGGAGAACACAGCACCACTTCAGTGCCAGCCTTGCCACTTACCATCTGTATCACCCTGAGCAAGGCAATCACCTTTATGACCTTCAGTTTGCACACCCATAAAATGGAAATTACAGGAACTGCACTATCTACTTTGAACAGCTGTTGTGAGGAGATGTAACCTGCTCTTATTACTACTTTATCAGAAAAAATTTTAGGAACATGAAATAATAACTGAAAGCTTCAGACAAGAGTTTCTACATACTAGTAACATTGAATGTATAACTTAAATAATGTCTATCTCTAATTAATCACAATGAAATAACTAGGAAATAAATACTACATATGCATAGGGTACAGACAGCCACTACCAAGTAGCAAATATGACTACTAACTCACACCCAAATAGGAGCTTATCCAGTTTAAATAGTGCTTTACTTAGGTATCTTGATCCTCAAGATGGAAGCAGAATTTTTCCCATTTTACAGGTGCAGAAACAGAGGGCTAAGCACAGTTATCTTTACCAAAAGTCACAACCAACGAGGGACTTTTGTCATTAATAACCACTACCACCAAAACTGAAGTAAAAAGTAGGACATATTTCATTTTTAGAAATACTGGGACAGAGTAAATTTAAAATTATTTCAAATAATCAGCATAGCCTCTGACCTAGATTTAGTTTGTTACATTTCTGAATAACAGCAATAAACGGACATCTGTATAGTGTTTTTAAAGGCGACAAAGCACTTTTCATAGATTATTTCACTGAAGCCTCCTAACAACCCTAGAAAGTAGGTATTGTTAACACACTTTTATTGACAGGAAAGCGAAGCTCGCTGAGCCTGTGACTTGCCCCAGTCCACTCACCAAAGAAGTACCAGAAAAGGTACTAAAGAGCCCAGATCTCTCTGCCTCTAAGCTTAGTCAGGCCTTGTGTCCATTTTGCTGGGCTGCCTCCCAATGCTTTGGTCACAAGTGAAAGTATAGATTGATTTCATTTACTGATTTGCCTAAAAGTTAACTAACTAAAGAAGACCATATGTAAAGCATCTGTTGTTGGATAAAAATCTAGATGTGTGAAAATCCAACCTTCAAATATAATGGTTAAAGTGATAAAAATGAATTAAGCTGCAAATTCATACTGTAAAGTCATTCTCTAATTTAATCTTAAAGGTTAAAACAGATCTACAATTTCTAAATTTAAGAACACAGTTATGTTCCTTCAGCAAAGGATAACAAGAGCTTGAGAAGCATTGATACTGTTTTTAAAGGCTTTTGAGTTGTAGATGGAGAAATAAATTTGGGGGATGTTTTCCTCTTCATAAAATTTTCAAAGTGGCTTTTTCAAAAATTGGCTCAAATATTTTACTCTTCAGTCAATTCAAGTTGTCTTAAAGATAATTCTAAGAACTTTTTTTTTTAGTGGAAGAATTTTCCTCTTATTTAACTCTCATACTAGAAATTTTTTTCCAAAATTAGTTAATAAAAAATTATATCTAGAATTTGTAATTGTTACAGTGATGGTTACTGTTTGGAAAAATACTGAGAAAACAAGATTATAATCCTACTGTGTTGCTTAAAGCAAAAATAAAATCCAGATACCATTAAATAGCTATATGCAATATCTTTATTTTAATAGAGGAGAAAACATCTCCTTGAATAGACTCATATACATAAATATACACATACACATATATATCATGATAGAGTCACACTAAAATAATATAGTTAACTAAATTTGGTTCTACAATGTATATAAAATGCAATATGTCTTAATAAAGTTCCTTTTAGAACACAAGTGAAAATTACTTACTGGTTGCATAGCTCTGGATGTCTAACTAAATTCTGAATGAATTCATTCAGTCCTGCTCTTCTCTGTTTAATAAAATCTGTTAAAAAAGAGACATATGCTAGTAGAATTATTCATGTCAGATCATAGATATCTTATTTGGAGTTATACAAACAAAGACACAGACAATAAATACTGTTTAGGAAGTTATGACAGATAATTCTTATTTGCTATGTGTATCAGGTTATTTTGCACTGAAGTGGACCTCTAATACACAGACACATATACATACATACATCATACATACAAATGCATATATACATATATATTATGTATGCTTTTAAATAGTGAAATACAAATTTTAAAACTATTAACACGTTATAAACATATTCCTTAAAACTAATTTCCACAAAATCACCATTTAAGGGTCTGAAATATTCTGCCTACCAAAATAGGCATTCTACACCCTGTTTCCCAACCTCTGTTATGTTGCTGATCACATCAACAAGAACTGGCCTTATGCTAATGGTGATGAAAGATGAGAGTAAAACTTCAATGAATAAAAAATACTTATGGAATTGATTACTGTACTTAAACTGAAAATTTTAGTGAACTGAGGATTAACAAGAAAAAACTTGTTTCATTACTTCTTGCTAACTACCTTTCTAAAAGGCACTGGTAAACATTCTTGCCTTAGGAAGTTTTGTTTGTTTTTGGTCTGGACTTGTGATGTCATAAAGGCAATTAACAGCTTAGTCTGGGATTGTGAGAGGTTAAGTGAGGTGCCTGTGGATCAAATAGCTAGTATATGTCCAGAAGGACTTGAACCAAGTTCTTGCTGTCGAGGCAGGCCCTTCTATCCACTGCCATATCTCTCATGTCAAGAATTAGATAAACATTCTTTAATAACAGAATAGTACAGTTGCTGTACTATCAATTTTTGTTATACAGAATTGCAAATATAGTTTGTGTATAAAGAAATGGAGACAAATGTGTATTGAGTGTAAGTTACACTTTGGAAGCTTTTAAATTTATATATATGTAATATATACATATATACACATGTACATATACACAAATATATGTACCGTATGTATATATTTTAAATTCCTGATATTAACTAGTTTCTTAATGATTTCCCTCCTTAGAAAGATGGATTATCCAATACCAAAATCAAAAAGCTTTCTAATGAGCTATTAAATAATGTTTTTGTAACAGACACTAAGTTTTCATACATAACAAAATTTACAGATATTCTCTTCAGACTTATAACATATTTTTATCATTCAGTAATCACTTTCTCAAGGAACTGCAGGGAAAATTTTGTTGTTGTTTGCATCACCGGGCATTAACAAGTTTATATGAAAATTGTACCCAGAGACAGTCTTGATTTTTATAATTTGATTTGAGGGGCATATAGTTTTTTCTTTTATCCTTGTATCCCAAGTGCTTGGGATAGTGCTTGGCACTAATATATGTTCTTAGCATAACAAACGCTTCATAAATTTATTAATGATGTGTACTACTGCTCCCACATTTAATCACTTTTATAGGGGAGCAGGATAGGGCAAATGAAAATTTAGGATATTGTGGAAAAAGTCCAGATTTTTAGGAGTGGCCAGAGTGAAACTGGGCTTTGTGGACTGGAAGTATATTTTGGCCTTGGCAAGAGGTCAGTTCTGAAAAGAGAGAAATTTCCATTCTTCAAGAAGCATGTAGCCTATACTACACTAAGTGCTACTAGACTTTCCATTTCATTACTAACTTTATTTCAACCATTTCAACATTCAAGCTTACTGAATGACTAAGCAGGAATAATGGATCATTCTAACAAAATTCTATAACAGAGAAAAAAAGAGCTTCAGGAGAAACAGAATAAAAAAATTTAGGAATGATAGGGACCTTTGATATCATCTAGATACCATCTTTATTTATCAACTGCTCCATTGCAAAGATGAGAAGAAAAAGCCAGAGGGTTTAAGTGATTTACCCAAGGTCCCAAACCAGTAACTGGCAGAGTTAAGATGCAACTGCCAGTATTCTGTCTCCAATCCTCTTGTTCTTTCCACTACACCATATGCTGCTTCATTTGTCTCAGCAATATTTCTTTCAACAGAGAAGCTCTAATTTTTCCTCATCCATCCATTTTTTGCAGAAAATATTACTGTCTTTATTGTGCCAATTAACTGTGAAATTACATAATGAAGTACTCAGTAATATACATATCTAAATATATATATTCATGTGTATATGTATATTTATTATATACTCAATATGCATATATAAAAATCTTGTTTGACATTCATAATTCTGGAAGGTCGGTACTATTATTGTCCCCATTTTGCAGACGGAAAAACTGAGACTGAAAGAAGTTAACTATCTTGCATATATTTTCAGAGTTTTTTTTAATATACTGACGTGTTTGCTAATTTTTTAAATTTTATAAAACATTGTTATGCGGAATTACTCTCTTGGAAGGGGGAAGGAGGGATAATGGGGAAAATTCAGGCTATATAAAAACAAAAGGTATGAGTAAAACTGTTGGAGAAAGGATGTAGTTGAATATGCAGTCTGCTATAAAAGACAGGAGGCGAAAAAATCAAGTGCACAGGTAGAGGGACTGGCCTTAGGCAAGGAAAAAAGTCATCTATCTGTTAGAGAGTAGGGGAAATCAGGAGAGAGTGGGAAGTGATGTCAAAGGATTTTGAGATGAAGAGAATGAGAAAAAAAGAGGGATATCATGTTGAATTACCTTAATTTTTTCTCCAACCTCTTGAATCTTTAACCTTTCACATAGCTTTCTAACATGCTCAACTATACCTCATCCTTTACAAACCTTTGCTAGACCCTACCACCCCGGAAGCTATCATCCTATAATTTCTCTCTTTCTCAGTCAAATCCCTGAAAAAGCTGACTATGCTTCCTTTTACTCCTTAATCCTTTGATTTGAAACTGTTCTCTCCAAGCTTACCAATGATCTCATTTAAAAAAACAAACCAGTTTTACTGATATCTTTTGTTTTTATATTGCCGAAATTTTTCCCCTTATCCCTCCTTCCCCCTTCCAAGAGAGTAATTCCACATAACAAAGAATGTTTTTTAAAGGTTAAAAAATCAGCAAATGCATCAATATATTAAAAAAACTCTGAAAATACATGCAGTGTTTCACATTTATGGATCTTCCATCTCTGCTAAGGAGTAGGTGAAGTGTCTTATTGCTCTTCTTTGGGGTCATGGTTCTTTTGTTTCTCTGTGATTCTACAACATTCACTTTCTTTTTCATATAATTTTTATTGGTATCTTGCTTTTTACATCAGAATTTCTCCTAGTATTGCCTCACCTATCCCTTCCCAGAAAGTCAATAATATTCTTACAGGAAAAAAAGGGAGAACAAAAAAATGGCCAAAACTGTATTAACAAACATAAAAAAAGGTAATATCAAAAAAGTTGGCTAACTTTTACAATGTCCTACATTCACGGGCCTTCCACCTCTGCAGAAGAGGATGTGATTGTCTCTTCATATCTCTTCATTGGTGCCATGTTCATTCTTTGTCATTTTGCAAATTTACTTTTAATTGTTTTGTTGGTGTTCTTTCCATCTGTATTTTTTTTAGCTATCTATGCTTACTTCACTCTGCATGAATTCATATTGTCTTTCCATGCTTCTCTGTAGTTAGCATATTCATAATTTCTTAGAGCACAGTAAATATCCTATTACATACACCATACATGTACCACAGTATGGTTAGCCATTCCCCAATCAATGGGCACCTTTTTGTTTTCCAGTTGTTTGCTACCACAGAAAGCACTGTAATAAATATTTTGGTGTATGTGGGGACATACTCATTGGAAAACATATCTAGTAGCGGAATTTCTATCATAGTCACTTACATAATTCCAAATTGTTTTCCAAAATGGTTTAATGATTGATAGCTCTAATAATGCCCTACTGTGCCTATCTTCCCACCACCCTTTCCAATAATAACTGTTCATATCTTTTGTCATCTTTGCAATTTGCTGGGTGTGAGATGAAACCTCATGATTATTCTGATTTGCATTTCTCCTATTATTAGTGATTTGGGGCATTCTTTCATATGGTTGTTAAAACTTTGCAATTCTTTTTTTTAATTAGTTGTTCCTATCCTTTGATGATTTATCTACTGGATAATGACTTTTGGTGTCATATATCTGTTACCTAAATTTCTTGGATACCAAATCCTTATTTGACAAATCTGATACAAGGATTTTTCCCACTTAATCACTTTCCTTCTTAACCTAAATGCATTAATTTCATTTGTGAAGAAAACTTTCAATTTCAAGTAATCAAAATTATCTATCCTATCTTTTGTAACTGCCTCTATCCCTTGTTTAAGAAAACATCTCCTACCAATAACTGCAAAAGGTATATTATTTTCCTCTATTTTTTAAAAAATGTGATGATTAGGGGTGGCTAGGTGGCACAGTGAATAAAGCCCTGGCCCTGGAATCAGGAGGACCTGAGTTCAAATCCAGCCTCAGATACTTAGCACAAAACTACCCATGTAACCTTGGGCAAGTCACTTAACCCCAATTGCCCTGCCTTTCCCCCTCCAAAAAAGCAAAAAAAAAAAAAAAAGTGATCATTTAACAGTCAGATCATATATCCATTTTCAATTTTTTGTGGAATATGGTGTAAAATGTTAAACCTAGTTTCTGCCAGATTGCTTCCCAATTGTCCCAGTAAATTAAAAAAAAAAATAAACTGGGAGTTTTTTCCTAAGCAGATTATGTTTTCAGGTTTGTCAAACACTAGGATATTGAGGTCCACTATTTCTATTTTGTTAAATCTGTAAGCCTGTTCCATTGGTCTACTTCTCTATTTTTAACTGCTGGTTTATAACATATTTTGAGATCTGAAAGTGCTATTGTCCCTTCTCTCTACTTTTTTTCATTATCTTCTTTGATATAAATCTTTTTGCCTCTCCAAATTAATTTTCAACATCTCTTCTTTTGTGTTTATGTTAAACATTTATTCTTGGCTTGTGATATTATTTTATCCCTGTTAGTACTTTATCTTTCCTTGTTTTAAGTATAAGGACTATATGGATCTCATAAAAGGAGTCTTTTTTTTTTTTTAGAATAATTTGTATAGTATGGGAACTAATTATTTATTTAAAGCTAGGCAAAATTCTACTGTGAATCCATCAGGGCCAGGACTTCATTTTCCCCTTTGGTAATTCATTTACAAGTTAAGGAAACTGAAGCAAAAAGAAGTTAAGTGATTTGCTCAAAGTCACAGTCAATGTCTGCAGTCAAATTTGAACTCAGGTCTTCCTGACTCTAGGCCCAGAGTTTGAGCCACAGTGCCACCCAGCGACCTAGCTGGATGAGCCTCTACTGCTGTAAATTCATCAGAATACCATCTTATTATGGTTCTTGGTGTCTTTTCCTAAATAGACAGCTGCAATTACATTAACCCTACTTATTTTAGGGAGTTTTAAAATTTCCTAACGACTAGAAAAAATGAAAAAAAAAAAAAGTCCTCTAACTTGTTGTTCACATGACCCGGAAGTCAAAATGATCATCTACTTATCAAAATCTAGTGTTGCTTTTTTTCCTCTTTTCTGCGGCATTTGACATTGTTGAACAATCCACCTTCCTGGACACTCACCCCTCTCTGAGTTTTTGTAACACTATTCTCTTGGTTCACCTGCTACTCATCTGTTCCCTTCTTAGCCTCCTTTGCTGTCTCAGCTCCTACATCACATTCTCAAAATGTTGGTGTTCCCCAAGTTTCTATCCTGGGCCTTTTTTCATCTCCCCCTACACTCTCCCTAGTGGTCATCTAATCAACTCCAATGGGATTTGCTATTATCCCTATGAACATGATACAGGTCTAGCCCCACTTGACCTTCTGTCCTGTATTACCAACTGCCTATTAGATATTTCAAGCTATATTTTCCTGAAGACATCTTAAATTCTACATGTCCCAAACTGAACATTATCTTTGTTCCTAAACCTTCCCTTTTCTAAACTTACCTAGTTCTAGAGAAAACACCACTTTCCCCATTCTCTCTGATCCATAAACCTGTAAACTTCTATTTTATCCTGACCTCCTGTCTCTCCCTCATTGCACATGTCTAGTAAATTGCCAAAACCTGTTCTTTCAACTTTTACATCTATCAAATCCAACCTCTATTCTTCACTTACCCTTTAGTTCAGGCTCTCATCACTTCTTGCCTAGATTACTACATCAGCTCCTCATCACTCCAGTCCATCCTACACACGGCTATCAAAGTAATTTTCCTTAAGCATAGATTTGACCATGTCAGTCACCTACGCATTCCACCCCAAAGGCTTCCTGTTGCCTCTAAATAAAATGCAAACTCTTCTGTTTAACTTTCAAAAGTCCTACACAACCTGAGCCCCACCTATCTTTTTAACCCCATTCAGCATGACTCTTTTCCCATACACAATCAGATCCAGCCAAACTGACCTCTTTTTTGTTGTTCACACAACACATTCCAGCTCCTCCATCTCCAGAAATTCATACTGATCATCTCACAAGCCTGGAATACAGTCCTTCCTTACTTCTACCTCAGAATTACTCTCATGAAGATACAGCTCAAGTACCATCTTCTACATGAAACCTTCCCCGATCATTTCTCCCTCCCAAATTACCTTGTAAATGACTTTTTTGCATAAATTGGTATTTACTGACTTTATGTTATCTATATTTGTATAAGTACTTGTCATTATCCCTATTAAAATGTAAGCTCCTTTTTAGGTAGGGATTGTTTCAGTTTTTGGATGTGTATCTCCAATGCCTGCACAAAGTAAGGGTTATACTTTTTAGGTCACTGCCCAACAACTGAGTATTTATTTTCCCAAGACTGAAAAAATGAAAGATGCTGTACCTGCCATGATTCATTACTCCATATAAAATTAGTGAGCATGCTTAAGGAAATTTAATTCTACAAAATGAAAAATATGGCCCATTATTGTTTTAATGTCTAGGCTACTTTATAGCAGCAGTTAACAATAATGAATTTAATTACTGATTCAAGGTCTTAAGAAAAAGAGGGGCCTTTAGTATACAAAATGGCTATTTTGTTTGAATATAGGGGGACATCCTCAAATTTACCCCCAAAATGAGGTCTTGAAAGGGAAAATATATAGGCATATGCAATAAAAAGCACAATTACACATAAGTTTTAATAACTTACGCCTGCACAAAGACTTTTGGGACACTGTATTTTTAGAACTGCACTTCAAGAAAATTATTTTGGCAGCTCTGGTGAGAATGGATTAGAATGAGCCCTGAGGCAAGGAGATCAATTAAGAAAGCTATTGAAATAGTCCAGGCAAGAGGTGGATGAGAACCTGAAGTAGAGAGGTGTCTAGAGTGAAAAGAAGAAATGCATATAAGAGATGCCATGGAAATGCAAATAACGAGACTTGGTAATGGTTTAAAGAGAGAAGAGTTGAAGAAGACACCAAAATTTCAAACCTGAGTGAATGGAAGGATAGTAATACCACTTTCAACAATAGGGAAATTCAGAAAAAAGTGAATTTTCAGGAAAAATAATAAGTTCTGTTTCAATATATACTGAATTTGAGATGCCAATGGGACATCTAGTTCAAAATGTCCTACAGGCATCTTTCCTTTATTTGCTCTCAAAGCACTTATTTTCCATCTGCCATTATAATAGTCTAGTTTTTATTTTCTGTGTACATCTATTATCCTTACTATATTGTAAGCTCCCGGAGGATAGGCATTATTTTATATCTTCTCCAGCACCCAATATAATGCTTTGCACACAGTAAATATGTGATATAATTAATTCATAAATGAAAGAGCATAGTTGCCAGTGAACTTCTCTTTCAGTTTTTTGGGTGCACTGACTTTGTGGCATAAATTAACCACCTTTGTGCTATGGCCTATTAAATCTTCTATCTTTAGCTGAGACCTTGGAATTTCTGTATTTCAAACCTCTTACAGGGCGTTTATCTTGGATGTCTTATTTCAAACTTGGTATTCTAAAATTATATTCATCAACCTTGCTCTACTCAAAATAACTTACCTATTTCTGTCAACAGATAGTCCTGAAACCTCAGAATTATCTTTGACTCTTTTCTCTCTATCACCTATACTTAGTCATCAAGTTCTGTTGATTCTTTTTGAAATCTTTCAAATTGCTCCCTTTTGCTCTATTTCCACTGGAACCACCCTAGTAAAGGCCTTTATCACACAATTGTTGCATTTTGTTCTGATCAAGTCTCTGTTCCAATCCAACCTACACACCACCTCCAGACTAATCTTTCTCAAATCCCAATTTTGTCATGACACTTCTCTGCTTAAACATTCCAGTGCTTACAGAATAAAATCCAAACCCCTCAAATAAACATTCAAGACTTTTCATAATGCAGCATCACCCAGTCTACTGAATTTTATCCCGTTCTGCTCCTCATATAAACCTTGCCTTCTGGCCAGATTAACTTCCTTTCTGTCCCCTTAACATACAATGTTCATTCCCAACTCCAGGCCTTTGCTCAAGCTATCACCCACTCTTCAAAACTTTTCCTTCCCTCATCTCTCCATCTCAACACTATTGACTCAACCAGGAGAAATTTGTACACAATTATAGACACAACATGTGTGTGATGACTAACTTTGATAGACTGGACTGTTCTCAGCAATGCAGTGATATAGGTCAATCCCAAAAGACCCATGATGGAGAGAGATGTCTACATCCAGAGAAATACCTAGAAAGAACTGAATTTGAATCCAGATTGAAGCAAACTACCTGATCTTTTTCTTTTTTGGTTTTATTTCATCTTTACCATTTCTCATTCCACTGGATACAATCCATCTTTATAACCTGACTAATGTCTAATATGAAAGTATTTGCAGACCTATATTTGATTGTACGCTGCCATGGGGGGGGGAGGGGACAGAATTTGAAACTCAAGGAATTGTGGAATTGAATCTTAAAAACTAAAAGTAAACAAATTAATAAAAAAAATTTTGATAAAAAAAAAAACACTATTGACTCTACCAGGTCTAGCTCAAACCCAACTTCCTCTACTATCTTCCCTCAATCCTAGTGCCCACTCAGATCTCTCCTTTCTCTGAGTTCCTACGGTGCTTATCTGTGCTACTCTTTCTGACATATTTAATCATATACTGCCTTGGACTGTTACCTAACTGCTTGGAAATGTGCATGTATTTGTATATAGAAGCATACAAGCAATTCTCCAAGATCATAAAATTGAAGAAAAGTTTTGTTGACAGAGGTAATTTCCTATACCAATAAAATCTTAAATCTGGACAAAAAAATACACATATGTATCTTTTCTTTAGGTCATCTTTCTAGAAGATGTTGGGTTGGGGTGAAGCCAAGATGGTGGCACAGAAGCAGGAGAACTCCATGAGCATCTCCCATAACCACCTCAAATACCTATAAAATACGACTCTAAACAAACTGTAGAGCTATAGAACCCACAAAGTGACAGAGAGAAACAAATCTCCCGCTGAAGGCAGCCTGGCAGGAAGGGTCCATGGCAGCGCTGGGAGCAGAGCCCAGCACCACGTGAGCCCCTGGATTTTAGCCTCAGGGCGGCCCTGACCAGCTGCGCCTGGAAGGACTTCAGGAGAGTGGATCATCAGCAGCTGTGATGGTTTCCAGAATTATCAACCCATAAATGCCAAAGGCAAAGTAAAAGGTCAGTGTAGAACTCGGTTGGAACTGGGGGGGATGGAGGTGTGGTCTGGCCTCTGCCCCTTGAACAAGGAGTGGCTGAGGTGTGATGGCCGCTGCCACGTGGCTGCTTCAGAGCTCCTGGCCTGCATATTGTGGGGGTATCAAGCAATCAGTCTGAGGAGAAACTGCTCTTTCTTTAACCTGCTTGGATCTGGATTGCGGTCTAGGGTGGAGGTCCTGGGGTGTGTGAACAGCTTGCCAGAGCATGTGGAGGCTTCAGAGAGGGCACCCAACTAATAGCTAACAGCAGCTGTGAAAACCCCAGCTACTGGGACAAAGCTCCCCTCTCTGGAAGCAGAGTTCTACTGTGGCAAAAAGCTCAAAAGTCAAGTAATTGAGTGCCAATATGAGCAAATGAGGGAAGCAAAGCAAGCACAGAAGTCAAACCTTAGATTCCTTTTGTGGGGCCAAAAAGGATCAAAGCATGGAATGGCAGGAAGACAAAGAAGTCAGAACTCCTGCACCAAAAGCTTCCAAGAAAAATATGAATTGGTTACAGGCCACAGAGGAAGCTTAAGGAGGATTTTGAAAACCAAATAAGATAAGTGGAAGAAAAATTGGGAAAAGCAATGAGGATGCAAGAAAATCATGAAAAGAGAGTCAACAACCTGACTGAAGAAAATAACACCTTAAAAAATAGACTAACTCAAATGGCAAAAGAGGCTCAAAAAGGCAATGAGGAGAAGAATGCCTTAAAAATCTTAATTTGCCAGATGTAAAAAGAATCTCAAAAGCTCACTGAAGAGAATCATTCCTTCAAAATTAGATTGGAGCAAATGGAAGCTACTGACTTTATGAGAAATCAAGGTACTATTAAACAGATCCAAACAAATGAAAAAATAGAAGGCAATATGAAACATCTCACTGGAAAAACCACTGACCTGGAAAATAGATCCAGGAGAGATAATTTAAAAATTACCTTAAAGCCATGATCAAAAAAAAAAACCGGAAAATCATCCTTCAAGAAATTCCCAAGGAAAATTGCCCTGATGTTTTAGAAACAGAGGGCAAAAATAGAGGTTGAAAGAATCTACCAATCACCTCTTTAAAAAGATCCCAAAAAGAAAACTCCTAGGAATATTATAGCCAGGTTCCGGAATTCAGATCAAGGAGAAAATATTACAAGCAGCCAAGAAGAAACAATTTGAATATTGTGGAAACACCATCAGAATAACAAAGCAGATCTGGCAGCTTCTGCACTGAGGGACTGAAGGGCTTGGAATGTGATATTCCAGAGATCAAATGAGCTGGGATTAAAACCAAGAATCACCTACCCAGCAAAACAGAGTATAATGTTTCAGGGGAAAATATGGTCATTCAGTGGAATAGAGGACTTTCAAGCATTCCTGATGAAAAAACAAGAGTTGAACAGAAAGTCTGACAGATACAAGAAGCAAGAGAAGCATGACAAGGTAAACAGGTAAAAGAAATCACAAGGAACTTTATCAAAGCTGAACTATTTACATTTCTACATGGAAAAACGATAATTGTAACTTATGAAACTTTTCTCAGTATGAAGACAGTTGAAGGGAATATATATGTGTATATATGCATACATACATATATATGTCTATATAGGAGAATATATGTGCATATGAATACATATATGGATGTATATATATGTACAGGTATACATAGAGGGCACAGGATCAATTGAATAGGAAGAGATGATACTTTAAAGGTGAAATTGAAAGGTGAGAGAGAAATATAATGAGAGGAGATGGGGAGAGACAGAATGGGGTAAATTATCTCATATAAAAGGGGCAAGGGAAAACTGTTACAATGGAGGGGAAGAACAGGAAGGCAAAAGGGAATGGGTCAACTTTACTCTCATTGAATTTGGCTTAGGGAGGGAATGACATACACACTAAGTAGGGTATCTCACCCTACAGGTGTGATAGTAATGGCAATTAAAGATTCCCCTGTATTGGCTTGGTTTTCAAACTGATTGTGTTAAAACCCAGAGCTTGTTAATCCCACCTGTGGGATGGACTTGTTGATGTGAAAAGAAAGTCCTGAACTGGGAGGAGCTGGTGACGTAGATTTGGAGAGACAAGAGAGAGGCAGAAGAACTTTTTGGAAGCAGTACCTCGTGGAGGCAGAGAGAGAAAGTAGAAAATTGCTGAGTAGAGAATTGCTGAGTGCTACTTTGAATTGCCCTGGACTTTTGAGACCTGCCCCCTGAGCTGCCAAGGACTGAGGAGACATGGCTGTTTTGCTGGTACTTTGTCTGTCTGTTTTGATGTTGTTTTGCCAGATCTGTCCACTGGTGAAAGACAGTCCTTTTGTTGAAGAAGTCCTGGAACCTGGCTGCTGGCTAAGAGATCCTGAGACTGTCCTGCAGACAGAGAGTGAATACTGTCCACTGGTGAAG